>NC_133649.1:43515756-43815756 GCF_009905375.1 Apium graveolens
AACATATCCAGTTTGTGATTTGCCAAAATGAGGATTGACAAATATCCGCGTCTGCAACCAATCAATGAGATGTTGAGTTTTTCGGGAAGAATAACCCAAAATCAATTATTTCACGGAGATAACAAAATATATTTTGATCCCATTCCAATGTCTGTTCATTGGAGCAGAGCTAGACTAGCCAATAAATTCACAGCAAAAGCAATACCTGGCCTTGTATTATTCGCAAGATACATAAGTGCACCTAGATATGGGATTTCAGGACCGAGAACCTCTTCACCATCTTTTCATGGTCAAATGGATCTTTATTAGGTTTTAAAGATCTAACCACCATGAGAGTAGTCAATAGATGAGATTTATTTATGTAAATATGTTATTAATAAACAATCATATAGGGTAATTTGTAGGAAGGTTGAATACAAATTACAAATTTCAACTTTTTGTTTTGAACAATTGCTAAAGTGAAATAAGAACACATATTTAAAATATCACGTGGTTTGTTTTTGACTTGCCACCTGAGTTATATATTGAAGAAATAATATGTGCAAATTACAAAAATTTCACAGCGCGTTTACAGTGTTTTTATAAAGAAGATGCTCCTGCCTTAACTTTTTTGAAAACCCTAATTCTTATTTTTGGAGACTACACTGCTACTATGGTTTATATATTACCAAGTTACAAGTCTTTCTAGACACTACATATTACAGTCTTCGAGGTACAGTAAGCAAGATTCCTTCTTCATTCTTTTTTTCGTGAGCCATGACAAATTGGGTTAGATTTTGTCTTAATGTATTGCTTCGAATTCCCATCCAATTTTTCATACATGGAAATGGAATGTTTCTTCTTCACTATTCAAGATCAAATGCTAGTTTTGTCTTGGCTCCCATTTTTCAAACTGAAATCTCTTTCAACCCATGTGCTCTGTCAAATTGATAATTGTGCTCTGTTTGGTCATTATTAACTGCCATGTGCTACATTAGCCATTGACAATATACATTCCTTAGTCGTAGATGAGTTGATTCTCTAGCCGTAGATGAACTAGTTCCGTAGCCGTTGAAAGTGTTCTTCCTTAGACATTAATTGTCTCACTTCATTTAAAATAAATTTACATGGCATCGAGTATTTACAATACGCCACCCTATTCTATTTATCCATTGAGCCAAAGATAAATATGGAATTAACAATTACAACACTGGTATTATCTGAGATCTACATGAAAAATGCTACACATTCTTATTATAACTAAGTTACTCCAAGAACGGCTATCGAGCTTTAACTTCGTCATTGGTGGTTACTCCTACTTAACAAAATTGTGCCATATATTTTGTTCAGCGTCAAAAGTGCATACAATTCCTAACAAAATCTGTTTAGGACCTTTTCTGTATATGTAGATTGGTGGAGAAAAATTCATGTTGACAAGTGCTCGACTTGTATCCCAAGATAATATTTTATCCTTCCAAGATCTTTTATTTCAAACTCTGACTTTAGGTATATGACAGTTTCATCAACCTCTGTAGTAATTCCTACAGGGTTTAAATCATCCACATATACAACAATAATCACAAATCCAGATTGTGATTTTTGATAAAAACACAGGAGAAATTTGATTACTAATATATCCATTCTTTTGTAAATAATGACTAAGTGTAAGTCATGTCATAGCCTATTTGTATATTCGAGGATTCAACTCAACTCAAATAAGAATGTAATAAGTAAATAGTGGATCGACCGTCAGAGAGATCTCGCAAAGTAATATCTGTCAAAGGATTCAGAACAAGGTTCATCTACAGACTTGAGGTTAATTCACTGGAAGAAGTTCAAGAAGTTGATCATGCCTCAGTGATATAAATCAAGATCGTGGATTTAATCAAGTGACAGAGATCTCGTCAGAGTATCATTAATTACAAGGATTTAATCTGAAGAAAATCAAAGTGTCAAGTCAAGACATGAAGAAACGTCACGGAAGTTAGTCACTCATGAACCAGACAGTACATCGAGTGTCAACGTTGAAGTGTGGAATTGATTCATAATTTTCAGTGATTTTCAGAAGATTTGCAGAAGAATGGTTGCTGCTCAAGACTAGAATTAATTCTCTATTAATTAATTAAGTCATCTAATTTAATTAAGAAAATAAATTATATCTGCGAAGAATAATTTATTTATTAATTGAATTAATTGATTAATTAATTCTGAATTAATTCTAGGAATTTTAGGAATTTTCAGAAGTTTAATTGGATTAAATTCAAGCATTAAATCAGCAAGACAATTGAAAATGAACTAGCATGACAATCAGGATTGTCATACCGATTGTCATGCTAGGCCATATTCAATTGTCACACCGAAAGTTACTCTAGGAGGATGATTGTCTTGCTAGTTCATTCAATTGTCTCACCGAAAGTCTTGCCAGCTATAGGATTGTCATGCCAAGTCAATTCTATTCGTTTGTTGATTTAAAAAGAAGCAGAGAAGCAGCAACTTATTATTAAGAACACAGAAGTCAAGAAACAAGGCAGAAAAGAAAATCAAGAAGAATATTTCATCTTTTCATCTGCATACTTCAAGATTAAATTTCTAGATTGTAAAGTTAAATCCAATCCACTAGAAATCTTTATCTTGTCTTGTGTATCAATCTAGCGGATTAAAATCCCTAGAACTTAATCTCAAATCGCGTTTAGCATTTGATTCTAATTATTGCAAAAATAGAAAAAGTTCATGTCGAATTTATTCTAGATTTGTGATAATTGATTTGAGATTAATACCTTGTAATCGATACAGTTGTTGTAACACCTTTCAAGTTTAAAATATTTTTATTTAACTTGAATTTTGTTTCACATTTTTTATTCCGCATTTAATTCGATTATTGGTACTGTTTGTATTCAACCCCCCTTCTACAAACACATTGGGACCAACAATTGGTATCAGAGCCTTCTGATTAACGAACAAATCAAGATCCTAGACTTTTGTGATTTTTCAACTCCTTGAATTTTTATTTATTCAAAAATTCATAATGACTTCACATAAAGTTGGAACCGTTAAAATTCCACAATTTGATAAAGAGAATTATATCATGTGGAAGAAGAAGATGCTATTTTTACAAGTTGCAAATCCCAAATATTCAAACTTGTTAAAGAAGGGTATAAAAACTCCGATGGTTATTGAACCGGAGGTAATAATAGATGGTGTGGTGACTACTGAAGCTAGAACCTATCCAAAAGAGCCTGAAGATTTTACTCCTGCTGAGAAGGAAGAAGCCTCCTTGGATGCCAGCCTTCAATTAATATTAATTGATTCCCTTGATCCCTTGATGAACAGACATGTGATGAACTGTAAAAATTCCAAACACATGTGGGAAACTATTGAGGTGATTAATGAAGGCACAGAGGAAGTTAGGGAGAACAAGTTGGAAATCCTAACCTCTGAATATGAACATTTCAAATCAAATCCAGGAGAAGGAATTACTGAAGTGTTTGAGAGGTACAATGCGTTGATCAACAACCTGAACATCAATGGAAAGTATTATTCAATCAGGGAGGTCAACAAAAAGTTCCTTTTAACACTGCCAGCTCATCTTGAACATAGAATCACTGCCATTAGAGAAGCTAGAGATCTGAGTGAGATTTCTTTGGACAGGCTCTATGGAGTGTTAAAAACCTATGAGTTGGAGCAGATTCAACAGAAGGAAGTCTACGGGAAGGATAGAATGGTCAGCACATCTACTGCACTTGTAGCTGAAGGTCAACAACAACAACAATCTCAACAGTTAGAAAGAATGGTACAGTTTTCCAAGGGTGAGGAAAATGAGTTAGTAGCAGAATATGATCCTCCTACTACAAATCAATCAAGTGATGATTTTTATTCCTTGGAAGAGCTGGAGCAATTGGAAGATGAATCAATGGCCCAAATTGTCAAGAGATTCTCCCATGTCAGATTCAGGAGGAATCCCAAGCTTAAGTACAAGTCCAACTACAACAAATTCCAGAAAGGTGGATCTTCATCCTCTAACACCAGCAGTGGTGGGTACAAAACAGGGATGGTTGATCGAAGCACCATTAGATGCTATAACTGCAATGAGTTGGGACACTTTGCCACAGAATGTAGGAAGCCAAAGCAAGTAAGAAAGAACTCTGAAAGGGCTTATCTGGCAAAGGGAAGAAGCTGGGATGATACTGACAGTGAAGATGAAGATGAAGGAAATCTTGCTCTTATGGCTATTGATGGAAAAGCTTCATCGTCAAGAATAGAGGTAAAACTTTCTGATGCTGAAATGGTTTATCATCTAAGAGGTAACTTAGATTGTGCACGTCGTGATAATGAACTGTTAAGTTTACAGATCACAGACCTTGAGAAAGAGGTCAATGAATTAAGACTTGTGCACATTAATCAAGACAAATTAAAAGAACAGGTATCTTTTCTAGAGAATAGAGTTGACTGTTATAGAAAACTCGAAACTATTCTCAAAGACAAGATCACCGGTCTTGAGACTAAGGTTAGAGCCTACTTCAATTCTTGTTCGAAGGCTAAAGAGTTCTACAGTAAGCAAGCTGTTAATCAAACATCTGGAATAGGTTATGATTACAATGCTGCTATTGGAGAATTAGGCATAAACTCCCCTCCTCATGTATGTGCTAAAGGGAGGGAAGTACCACATGTGCTTAAGGGTGTTGATGAACCCCTCTATAAAGCATCAATTGCTGAACCATTTGATGCGACCTCTTCTGTTATTCAAGAAGAAATACGTGCTGAGGATCATGCTAATGAGAAGATTGTTTCCAAGTCAAGTGAGTCGAAAGTTCCAGTCAAAGTTGTGAAAGCAACTGAGACTAACTCAGACACACATGAGTTGGATAACAATAATGCCATGTCTACCATGCATAAACCTGCTGTTAATCACTCTCATAAAGCATGTGGTGTTGCTAATTGTATGTCTTGTGCTTTTAATATGATGTATGCTTATTTTAATGGTAAGCATGTGTCTAATGATAAGACTACTCCTCGTCAGCATGTGAATAACAAGAAGCATGATAGGTCTAAGACTGCTAGTCCTTCTAAGGCTAGAAAGGAGACATTTGTGCCTAAGCTTAAACAGAAATTTGTTAAGGTTTACAAGGTCAAATGTTCAGTCATTGAAAGTTGAGACATTAAAATTAAAAATGTTGTTTTGCCTGACAAAGGACAGTTCTACAAGTATGCCGGGCCCAACCAAGTTTGGGTTCCGAAGAAGGTCTAATCCATTTGAAGTGCAGGGCATTAAACAGGTGTAACCGGTAGTGTGGATTCTTGACAGTGGATCATCAAGACATATGACCGGAGATAGAGCCCTGCTATCAAATGTGGTTGAGAAAGCTGGCCCCCTGGTTACCTTTGGAGATAACAGCAAAGGTTTATCTGAGGGATATGGCTGTTTGCAAGCTGGGAATGTTATCATTGTAATTTTGTATATTGTGCTAGGTTATTATCAGGAAGCAGTATCTAACATATAGCACCAGTGACGAGACTTGAGAATATTACGACATATCAGGCACCTGCTGCACATTACACTTGGAATTGTACTCTAGTAAGATGTGTACAAGTGTACTCCTGGTTGGTGAGTAAAAGAGGAAGTCAGTGCACCACAGTTCATGGACTTTGCAGCTGCAGATCTATTGGACTATGCAATCTCTTCTTCACAATCTCACTTCAGGTTGGTATGAACTAGTATACTGCTCAAGCAATCGTCAAGGACATGGTATGGCACTCTAACAGAAGTTATAATTTTATATGAATAAGTAGAGTCGTCATATTATAACTATCTTATCACTAAGCACAATCATATTGTTTTATATGTGCAGTGGTATATTGAATGCAACATAACAATTAGTATCTAAAGTACTTGACAAGTATCGGTCAATGATCTTGTTAACATTATGTTGCAGATATTTGTAAGCTTTTGACATGAATGAGAATTACTTAGACTTTACCCTAAGTGATCAATGTTTTATCAAAAACTCATTCATATTGAAAAACAAAATCAAACTTCTTTCTACATTAGTGATTTCTTATTTCATGTAAAATCTTTTGAAATCACTATTGTAAATCATTTTCTCTCTATTACCATATGTTCTGTGTTACAGGTTCAGTCTCCAATGACTTTCTTTCATTGACAGTCATGAGGTTGAAAACCCACAACGTCTATCCCAGACTGTAAAGACAAACACAAAAAACAGAACCAACCAACACTCTCTTACCACTAAATGTAGTATGAATGAGCATGAGGGAGATAGTGCCTTAGTGCACCACATAAGGAAGGTTCTGTAGTCAACCCAGTAGCTCTGTCTCCTACATAGATGAGTAGTATTTAAACCAAGACAACTGCTAGCCCCCATACATCTTCTCAAAAGATGTAATGGTTGAAAAGGCACAAAATCAGTTACTAGATTCATTCTCTCAACAGGGTGAGTCTATTGAATTTTGCCTGTCGGCCAAGGTATCCGATGTAGTGTCACCACTTCAAATATAATCAATTCTTGATGCACAAGGAGAGGTTACACACATAAAGGATGAGTTGACGGAAACAAGAGTTTCGACCATTTTAAGGTCAGATTCAATTGTTCAAGGTTCGTTAGTGGACCAATTGCCTTTACAGGTGTTAGGAGAGGATACTGATCAAAAGCCATATGTCAGTGGTCAGTGTCTACCTCCCCAGGCTTAATCCCCTGGATGCATCTGCGGATAGTGGATCTGACATAGGCGCAGATCGGCAACTTGTTGACAATGATTCAGATATAACCTGATGAGTCACAAGGAAATGTCTTCACAGACATTAGAAGGGAACCTTGATCTTTATGCTAAAATCGTTGGATCATTGTTTACCTTCCCAGAATTCAAATCTGGAACCCTAAAAGGGAAACTAGCAACTTGTAGATTATGACTCAGATTTATCTGACGAGTTTAACAAGGATGGGGATTTGTGAACTCCCATTGCACCACCTGTGACCTCCTTTAAGGATGGCTAAGGTGATTTTCCTTGCAGGTACAGCTGGATTATGGAGCTATGAGAGGAGTGATACACTTGTGAGAATGAGTGTAAACACGAGTGGAGAGAAGAGTGAAACACATGTGAGGTACACTAAACAGAATCACACACTCACAGTGAGGTAGAAAGAGAAACTACTTGTTATTTCTTTTCCAACCAAGTGAAATATGAGAACTCCTTCAGACGACGGCATACATTCCTTCTTTAAGGGGGAGATAAAAGCTTAAGTAATAGTTTGGAGGATTCCTCAACTAAGGGGGAGAAATAGCAGGGAGGAAGAAAAAGATCCTAAAAATGTACACTACACCACACCATTGTTGTTTTTATCTGCGGATCCTATTGTACGGGAGATGTGGTAAACACAAGGTGATTTCCTAGTAAGGGAAGAAGCTGTTAGGGGAGAGTACCATTGGTTTTATCTGCGGATCCTATTGTACGGGAGAGGTGGTAAAACGAAGGTGATCTTCTTTAATCAGTTGATTCTCATAGGGGGAGAAGCAAGAGATATGGGCTTCTCAACAGGAAATGTGGTTGTACAAATGAAGATGGAACTACTTGAAGATATGTTCAGTCTAGAGGAACATCTACTTGGAATCTGGAAAATGTTTAAATCTAGTCCAGAACTTTTCTACTATTTACTTTGCATGTATGTTTATATCTTTTCTTATTTGTTAGTTGAGTTATCCTCTAGGTATTTGTGTGTTATTGTCTAACAAACAAATAGGGGGAGATTGTAAGTCATATGTCATAGCCTATTTGTATATTCGAGGATTCAACTCAACTCAAATAAGAATGTAATAAGTAAATAGTGGATCGACCGTCAGAGAGATCTCGCAAAGTAATACTGTCAAAGGATACAGAAACAAGGTTCATCTACAGACTTGAGGAGTTAATTCACTGGAAGAAGTTCAAGAAGTTGATCATGCCTCAGTGATATAAATCAAGATCGTGGATTTAATCAAGTGACAGAGATCTCGTCAGAGTATCATTAATTACAAGGATTTAATCTGAAGAAAATCAAAGTGTCAAAGTCTAGACATGAAGAAACGTCACGGAAGTTAGTTCACTCATGAACCAGACAGTACATCGAGTGTCAACGTTGAAGTGATGGAATTGATTCATAATTTTCAGTGATTTTCAGAAGATTTGCAGAAGAATGGTTTCTGCTCAAGACTAGAATTAATTCTCTATTAATTAATTAAGTCATCTAATTTAATTAAGAAAATAAATTATATCTGCGAAGAATAATTTATTTATTAATTGAATTAATTGATTAATTAATTCTGAATTAATTCTAGGAATTTTAGGAATTTTCAGAAGTTTAATTGGATTAAATTCAAGCATTAAATCAGCAAGACAATTGAAAATGAACTAGCATGACAATCAGGATTGTCATACCGATTGTCATGCTAGGCCATATTCAATTGTCACACCGAAAGTTACTCTAGGAGGATGATTGTCTTGCTAGTTCATTCAATTGTCTCACCGAAAGTCTTGCCAGCTATAGGATTGTCATGCCAAGTCAATTCTATTCGTTTGTTGATTTAAAAAGAAGCAGAGAAGCAGCAACTTATTATTAGGAACACAGAAGTCAAGAAACAAGGCAGAAAAGAAATCAAGAAGAAATATTTCATCTTTTCATCTGCATACTTCAAGATTAAATTTCTAGATTGTAAAGTTAAATCCAATCCACTAGAAATCTTTATCTTGCTCTTGTGTATCAATCTAGCGGATTAAAATCCCTAGAACTTAATCTCAAATCGCGTTTAGCATTTGATTCTAATTATTGCAAAAATAGAAAAAGTTCATGTCGAATTTATTCTAGATTTGTGATAATTGATTTGAGATTAATACCTTGTAATCGATACAGTTGTTGTAACACATTTCAAGTTTAATAATATTTTTATTTAACTTGAATTTTGTTTCACATTTTTTTTATTCCGCATTTTATTCGATTATTTGGTAACGTTTGTATTCAACCCGCCTTCTACAAACACATTGGGACCCAACACTAAGTCTGTTATACCACATACGAACAGATTGTTTCAATCCATATAATAATCGTTGAAGTTTAATGGAGTATATATGACGAGGTTTCTTGAACTCATCCATTTTTAACCCTTCTGGAATTTTCGTAAAAAATTCACTATCAAGTGAACCATACAGGTATGCAGTAACGCCGTCCACAAGACGTGTTTCCAATTTTTTTTTAGATGCCATACCTAATATAAAATGAAAGGTAATTCCATCAATCACTGGCGAGTATGTCTCTTGATATGTTAGGTCACACACACTGTAGAAGGGGGTTGAATACAGTGTTACTACAATCAAATCGAATATAAGAACTCAAGTAACAGAAAACAGATTTATTCAACACAATAAACTCTGTTACAATATGGAACTGTCCTCTCTCAGTGATGAACAAATTATCACGAGAGCTTCTAGGGTTACAAAGAATAATAACTTCGATTAAGATAACATATATAGTGTAAACCCTATGCCTGTGTTTATATACTACACAGTTACAAGATAATGTTCTAATTGATATGGAATTTAATTCTGCTTCCTAAAATATATCAACTAGTTATCTTTTCTTCCAAGTATTCTATTCTTCATAGAATTCCTTCTTCATGCATATTTCTTTCTGTCTTAGTCTCGATCTTCTTTCCTTTCAATCAACCGCCTGCCTTATCTGAAAGTCTCCTTAAGTCCTGATATTATCTCCTGATAAATATCTTCTGATAACTTAAGTTCTGATATCTTAGGTCCTGACTTTAGTATAAGTACTGATTTCCAGTTAAGTACTGATTTGTCCTGTTAAGTAAGATCTGAAAAACTTAAACACAAATCATATTAGCCATGACATCACAATATATCTAACAATCTCCCCCAACTTTCAGCTTTACCATCCTTAAACTTCTGATAACAACTTCCGTCTGTATACACTTCAGAATTTAAGCAGTTGTAGATCTTTGACTTGGCTTCAATTTCTGATCTCTTTGATGTCAGGAGTTGTTCTGAGATAGTTCTTCAAAAAACATCTCTCAGCATATTCAAGTTCATTGACCACCCTCCTTTTAGCATTTATCAATTCAGCTGTATCTTCACCAGTTTGAAAAATAGCTGCTTTGAGATCATTTATCTTAGCTTTTCTTATTTCCTAATCTAGTCTGATCAGATATGCTTTGTCAGACTCTAAATTGAATTCCACAGCCTTATAACCCAGAAAAGTAGTTATGATCTTAGCAGAGTTAGGATTCATTTCGACAATATCACCTTTGTGATCTCTGTACTTGGGATAGTATGTGCTGTCAGACTTTACAGAATAAAGCTTCTTCTATCTTTGAATTTGTGACTTTAAATAACCTGCAACACTATCTGTTAATCTGTCTTTCACTTGAAGTAGGAATAGAACATGTTCCAGTTCCTCAAAATACTTCAGTGGTATAGCATTCTGCCTGATATGGTATACCCTTCCATCTGTCATAAAATATAACAAGATATATTCTTTCAAAAGGTATGGTAAACCATTTGTACAGATTCAAGTCGATTCAATCTTTCAGGAGTTGCTCCAACACCTGGTTCACTTAAGGAAGTTGGATCATTGGTAGTGTTATGTACTCTTCTTTCATCAGAACTACCCAATCCAGATTTATCTCTTGCTTCCTTTCTTGTAACAACTCTTGCTTTAAAACCACTTGTTGCAGTCTTCAAAGATTGAGTCTGTTTAGCTTTGGTGAATCCTGGTAGGAGTATCTTTGAAGGTTTAACATGAGCAATGTCAGAGGTTTCCTTTTCCTTATCTTCTGATATCAAGCAAACTTGAGCTATGTCAGAGGTTGCTTGCTTCACTGTCATATCAGAACTTACTACATCTTGACTCTGAACAACATGAGCCATGTCAGAGGTTGTTTGAAAAATCTTCTTTGAAATCAGAGTAAGACTAACATCTTCTTCATCATCAGTTATTTCTTCATCCATGAATGGTATAAACCTTTACAGGTTCATCAACTTTTTCTTTGCCCTTGGACCTTGGATCAATTTTCACTTGTGATTTGGCTTTGGTTGCCTCCGAATTTGTTCTTTCCTTTATCACAATACCCTTAGGCTTTGGAAATTTCTTTTCAACAGAAGCTTTAGATTTTGACTTGACACCTTCTGCTTTGAGTCTAGCTTTTTCTTCCTTTAGACTCTCAAAGTCCATTCCTGGATTTTCTTTAAGAAATAATTGCTTTGAAATTTCTTCATCAAGTTCCAGATGTTCACCAGAACTTATCCTTTTACCAGTATCAAAACTTATTCTTCTCCCAGTATCAGAACTTGTTCCTTGACTTGTAATTCTAGCTTTACTTGATGAAAATCCTTTGTCTTGACCTTGACCTCAACCCTTATCAGAGTTTCCCTGGTCATCATTTTTATCATCCTTTCCCTTCAGTGTCTGAATAGATTTGTATTTGGACTTAATCACTTTCTCCCCTTTTTGGCATCAGCAGGTAAAAGAAGAGAGACATGCAATTCCACTGAGGATTAGATCTCATTCAGTTGATTTTGGTGAGAAGCTTGATTCTTCAGAATTTCATCAATTTGAGTTTGTTGCTTCTCCTGAGTTTTCTCAATGTAGGCAATTCTGTCAAAGGCTGGCTTGAAAAATCTGTTCTTTTCAAGTTTCACATTCATATCTTGCTGGATCAAGGTTTCTTGAATTTTGTTCACCTTGGCATGAGTTGTTGAGTGTAGACCTTGAAGGTGCCTAGTACTCAATGCAGTAACTCTCAGCTGTGCCTTAAAATCATCATTTATCAGCATTTCATCAGCTTTTGCCAGATGCTCCGCAAGAATCTTTTCAGAAGGAATAAAACTAACTGTGTTCTATTCCTTAGTCCACTCCTTTCCTCTAGGAGTTTCACTCCAAGGTACTGGTGCTTCCCCTGTAACAAACTTTTTGACTAAATCAGCTTTATTAACTATTTGTTGATGTCCTGATGGACCAGCTGCATCAGCATCTAAATTAGCAGCAGCTTCACCAGTAGTTTCTTCATTGGCAACATCAGAACTTGTAGATCCTGCAGGATCAGCATCCTCTGATAAAATAGCAGTATGTGAGGCTATAGAGGATTCAACATCATCCTCTAAATTCTGATCTGCATCCAGGTTCTGATCAATATCCAAAATTGATGTTATTGGTGGAGTGAGTTGAATTGGTGGAGCTTCCAAGTACAAAACCTCAGGCACAATCAAGTTATGAATATCAATTTCAGCACTTGTACCTGGTTCTTCAGTATGTACTGGATCAACTATAGATAACATAAGAGGTGTAGGTATTCTGTCTTGAGCAGTTTCTGGTTGTGCAGAAGGAAGTGATTCAATAACAATTGGTTCTGTTGAGATCAGAGATTCCTGATCCCCTTCCTTAGCTGCTTCCACTACATCCTCCGAATCTGACTCAACTATGTCCCTGTGAGCTCTCTATTTCTTTAATTTCTTCAATGGTGGAGACACTATAGGAGCTTTATCATCAGAATTTAACTTTCTAAGCCTTTTGAGGGGCCTAGAACTCCCAGTTACAGTATCTTTCTGAGAAGAAACCTTCTCAGCTTCTACAACAACAGGTTCTGATGTTTGAACCTGTTCCTCAGTTATTTCCTCAAATCAACAGAATTTAATCAAAACATTCATCACAAAATTAAAATTAAAAATCGATAAAGTAAAGATTAATAAATTGCAATTAAACATGCACAGTCACATAATTTGAGAAACAAAGAACAAATCTTGCAATTAAAGAAAATTTCATTGATATATCAGATGAGTATATTTCATGAAATTTATCAATTACATGCAAAAATTACAAGATAGTCCTATTCTTAGAATCCTAACATCAACAGCCTTAGTCCTAAGCTAAGAAGCCTGAAAAAGATGATGGTGAAGAAAAACGGATGGATGACAATTAATTATTCTTCCTACTTTCAACAAAGAGAACAACAAGATGAATGATTTGCTCCTACTATTTAAGAATACGAAGATGAGCTTCTCTTTGGAAAGACAACATATCATTTTTAATGTTATCTGGAAGTTGAAACCAGATGACGAATGGAATGTTGTTGATAGGATATGAAGTCGAAATTCCATTTCGAAAGATCGTCACAATCTCTGTGCCATAACAGTAATACCAACTAAAATGTGCCATTGTTTGAGAAAAATGAACAGATATGGTTTACTGATGAATGACCAGTCATTTAAATAGGCAATGAAATACTAAGGGACGCGAGGAATGTGTAACAATTACAAGTAAAAATAATGACCCCTCGAATCCCTAGACCGATGTGTAATAATAACAGTCAGTAAAAGATCTAAAGCCAGAGCTAATGGGCACGAGATATAATAACAATTACTGTGCGCATG
This sequence comes from Apium graveolens, assembly GCF_009905375.1. Classification (NCBI taxonomy): domain Eukaryota; kingdom Viridiplantae; phylum Streptophyta; class Magnoliopsida; order Apiales; family Apiaceae; genus Apium; species Apium graveolens. The sequence goes on from NC_133649.1 coordinate 43,529,165, forward strand.
CAGTTTTTCAAGGCATACACGCTAACCACTAACCCATAATGATTATGACTGTTTTATCTCACATTAACCAATATTCTGTAAAAATATTCTCGTTCAAGTAATGACAAAAAATAAACCAAGTAAATAAATACTGCCACGTCAGCATCAGAACTTGATTATTATCAGGATTTAAAAGTCATCAGAATATGGCTTCTTAACTCGAAAAGTGAATGTTTATTCATGTAATTCTTCACACAAATACTGATATGGTTACATCAGAACTTAATAATCAGAACTTCCATCAGAACCTGTCCTCATAATTTATGCAACTGACACTTAAACTGTTCATCTAAAATAACATTTATCACCATAGTAATTTTCATCATTCATATGGAGTTTAAGTTTGTGAATTAAGCTAAATATCAGACAAAGAGTAAAGTCTGATTCACTTCAGTACATCTTAGGAATAAGGCATAACTAAGAACTTTACTCAAAATCTGTCATTATTCTGAAGCCTACTATTGAATGAGTTCATGCATGAGTCCACCTCAACTGTTTTGTGCTCATTTTATGCATCTTTTGAAATTCCATTTTACAGTGGCTTCTCAGTGTAAGTGAGTCACGACTGCTTATCATAATTTATGCCGTTATCAGAGTATTTCTCTAGTAATCATAGAGTGTGAAAAGTCACCAAGGATTTTTTTTTGCTTTTCTAATGCATATTACTTAATACCAGCAATGCACTTGGGTCTTCCCTTCCACATTTTTACTCTAGATCTCAAAGGAGTACCTGATTTTTATTTCTTTTCTTTTCTTTTTCTTTTGATAAGTGAGGCTTATCAGCACTTAGTACATCCATCACATTTTCTAACATTAGAACTTAACAGATAAGAAGCACTATTCTAGTTTTTGACTTAGTAATAAGATATACAAAGTAAACTTAACTAAGCTCAATATCAGAATTTGCTTGTGTTAAAAGATTTCCACAAAACAATTATTTCATACATGGGATCTTTAGTATATTAAAGACTACTAAGTCAGCATCTAGCACAATTATCCTCATTGGATTGAATAGTCACAGAAACATTCATATCACTATCAGAGTTTAGAAATTCACATCAGACAATAATCAGCACTTAAGCAAATTTCAATTTAAGCACATAATACACAAAGATAGTAATATTTGTAAATACTGATCATAAAGTCTGATGTATCAGAACATAAACTAAGCAGATTTAGAAAAAGAACCTAAAACCATTCCAAGTTTATTTACCAATCTTGTAAAAGTAGCTTCACACAGTGGTTTTGTGAAGATATCTACTAGTTGTTGATCTGTTGGAACAAAATGCAATTCCACTGTACATTCATCCACATGTTCCCTTATAAAGTGGTACCTTATGCTGATGTACTTTGTCATTGAGTGTTGAACTGGATTACCTATCATAGCAATAGCACTTTGATTATCATAGTAAATAGGGATTTTAGAAATTCTAACCCATAATCCAGTAACTGATTCTTCATCCAAAGAATATGTGCACAACAGCTTCCTGCAACAATGTATTCTGCTTCTGCAGTTGATGTGGAAATTGACTTCTGTTTCTTGCTAAACCAAGAAACCAATCTGCCTCCAAGAAATTGGCAGCTTCCACTTGTGCTTTTCCTGTCAATTTTGCATCCTGCAAAATCTGCATCTGAGTAACCTATTAGCTTAAAGTCTGATTCTCTAGGATACCACAATCTCAGATCAGCTGTACCCTTAAGGTACTTGAAAATTCTTTTCACAACTGTTAAGTGAGGTTCTCTTGGATCTGCTTGAAATCTTGCACAAAGACATGTAACATACATGATATCAGGTCTACTTGCAGTTAGATAGAGTAGTGAACCAATCATACCTCTGTAATCAGTAATATCTACTGATTAACCAGTATCCTTATCCAACTTTGTTGCAGTGGCCATAGGAGTGGATGCACTTAAACAATCTTGCATTCCAAATTTCTTCAACAAATTTCTGGTGTACTTAGATTGACAAATAAAAGTTCCTTCTTCATTCTGCTTGACTTGAAGGCCCAGAAAATAGTTAAGTTCTCCCATCATACTCATTTGATATCTTGACTGCATCAGCTTGGCAAACTTCTTACAAGGCTGTCATTTGCAGAACCAAAAATGATATCATCAACATATATTTACACCAAAAGTAAGTCCTTTCCATGGTTTAGATAGAACAGTGTTTTGTCAGTAGTCCCTCTGTTAAATCCACTTTCCAGAAGAAACTGAGCTAATGTCTCATACCATGCTCTTGGAGCTTGCTTAAGGCCATAAAGTGCTTTATCAAGCCTGTAGACATGATTTGGAAATTTAGAATCTACAAAGCCTGGAGGTTATTCAACATATACTTCCTCTTCCAATTCTCCATTAAGAAAAGCACTTTTCACATCCATTTGAAAGACTTTAAACTTCTTGTGAGCAGCATAAGCCAAAAATATCCTTATGGCTTCCAATCTAGCAACTGGTGCAAATGTTTCATCATAATCAATTCCCTCCTGTTGAGAGTATCCTTTTGCAACCAGCCTTACTTTATTCCTTGTAATTATGCCATCACTGTCAGTTTTGTTTCTGAACACCCACTTTGTACCAACAACAAATCTGTTCTTTGGTCTTGGCACTAGGGTCCGGACTTTATTTCTTTCAAATTCATTTAACTCTTCTTGCATTGCTTGCACCCAATCAGCATCTTGAAGAGCTTCTTCCACTTTCTTTGGTTCAGTATGAGATAGAAAAGAATGATAGAGCCATTTATTTGATGTAGCTATTTTAGTTCTGATACCTGCATCAGGATTTCCAGTAATTAAGTCAAGTGTATGTGCTTTAGTCCACTTCCTTGCAGATGGAAGGTTATCTCTAGAACTGGATGCTCCCCCATAATCCATGCTGTCTCCATCAACATTTTCTGATGCTCCCCCTGAAATTATGCTCTCTGAGTTGGATCCTTCAGAATTTGAGTTTCCAGAAATATCAGAACATGAGTTCCCAGAATTATCAGAACTTGGCCCATCAGAACTTGACGAATCAGAACTTGAAGAGCCTGTTGTAGATTCTGATGCTTCTTGAGATGTGGTTGGAGCTTCAGTATGCTCCCCCTGCATATGTGCATTTTCCTTAGGCATAGTCACCACAGTTTCAGTAACATCAGAGTTTGCAGTATTAGGATTTAGATTGTCAGGATTTACAGAATCAAAATTTAAAACTTCATTTTCGAATCTCAGCTGATCATGATCATTGAAATCTTCAAGTCCAGTAATCTTCTTATCATCAAAAGAGACATTGATAGATTCCATGACAACCCTTGTTCTTAAATTGTAGACTCTGAAGGCTTTTGTGGAAAGTGGATATCCAACAAAAATTCCTTCATCAACTTTTAGATCAAATTTGGATAGCTTTTCGGGATGAGTCTTAAGAACAAAACACTTGCATCCAAATACATGAAAATACTTAAGATTTGGCTTCTTTTTCTTCACCATCTCATATGGTGTCTTTCCATGCTTGTTAATGAGTGTAGCATTCTGAATAAAATAAGTAGTCTGCACAGTTTCAGCCCAAAAGTAGGTTGGTAACTTTGCTTCATCAAGAATAGTTCGTGCAGCTTCAATAAGAGTTCTATTCTTTCTATCAACAACTCCATTTTGCTGTGGAGTTCTAGGAGCAGAGAATTCCTGCTTTATTCTATGGTTTTTGCAGAACTCTTCCATGACCAAATTCTTGAACTCAGTGCCATTATCACTTCTTATGATCTTCACAGAATCTTTGACCAATTTATCCACTTGCTTGACATGATTAATCAAGATAGATGCAGTTTCACTTTTTGTGTGCAAGAAATACACCCATGTGTATCTGGTGAACTCATCCACTTTGACCATAGCATATTTCTTCTTTGCAATAAACATGACATTCACTGGACCAAATAGATCAATATGTAGTAGGTGATAAGGTTCAAGAATTGATGATTCAGTCTTGCTCTTGAATGAAGATTTTCTTTGTTTTGCCTTCTGACATGAATCACAAAAGGCCATCAGGAGCAAATACTGATTTTGGCAGTCCACTCACAAGATCTTTCTTGACTAGTTCATTTATATTGTTTAAATTTAAATGAGAGAGTTTCTTGTGCCAATCCCAGCTTTCTTCAATTAATGTTCTACTTAACAGACAGATTGCAGAACCATCAGTACTTGTTGAAAGCTTGGCTTCATAAATGTTACCATGCCTGTATCCTTTCAGAACAACTTTGCCTGTAAATTTGCTTACAACTTCACAGTGTTCTTCAAAGGATTCCACATGATAACCCCTGTCACAGATTTGACTAACACTCACCAGATTATGTTTAAGTCCTGAGACCAGAGCTACTTTTTCAATGATGACATTCCCAAGATTGATATTGCCATATCCCAGAGTTTTTCCAATGTTGCCATCTCCATAAGAAACACCTGGGCCAGCTTTCTCCACAAAGTCTGATAGCAGGGCTTTATTTCCAGTCATATGTCCTGAACATCCACTGTCCAGAACTAGGATGTTCTTCCTGTTGCCCTGCAATCACAAAGACCACTAATGATTAGTTTTAAGGACCTAGACTTGCTTGGATCCTTTGGCCTTATTAAGTTTGTTAACATTTGCAGCGGATTTAACATCAGAGTTTATGTTAACAGTTTCCTAATTAGAATTTGTAATATCAAACTTTGCATCAGAACTTACACTAGAAGGAATAATGCTAACTTTCTTTAAAGAAGGTTTTATTTGATAATAATCATAGTAAAGACTATGATCTTCCTTACAAGTATAAATGAAATGCCATAAACTACCACAATCAAAACAAGGATTTTGTGGCTTATATCTAACAGACTGACTCTTAACTCCTGATTTTGAAGGTAAGGAGTTTATGTTCTTATTCTTCCTGCAAAAAGAAGCCATATGGTTAGAGTTTCCACAGTTATAACATGTTTTTCTAGGAGCATTAGGAACAGGCTTATAATTGTTATTTTTGTTCACATCTTCCTTTCCATTCCTATTTTTCCTAGGTGGCTTTACCTTGTTTACATTCTTAACATCTTTCAGCTTATGTTTAAGCTTCTTCTTAGTCATTAAGCCTATGTTAACTTCAGTTGGCTTATCCTGTTTAGGTTTGTCAGAAGTTAATTTCTCCTTAACTTCTGATTTCTCAATATCAGTCTTTGCAGTTACAAACTTAACATGATTTACCTTTGGTTTTTGTTTAACAACTATAGGCTTAGTTTCTACAGTTCTCTTACTGTTCTTATCATCTCCATAATCTAAGCCCTCTTTCCACTTTTCACTACTAAGAATATCCTGAGTTGCTCTTCAAGAGTTAGTCCAAGTCCTGATAATCTCTCTTTCCTTTTCTAACTCAGTTTTTAGAGATTCGTTCATTTTTAGCACTTCATCTCTAACATAAAAGGCATCATCTTTATCTTTCTGAGTTTGATGGAACATGACTAACTCTTTTTCTAAATAATTATTCCTCTTTTTATAAGCAAGATTTTCAGAAGTTAATCTTTCACATGTTAAAGTTTGATCTTTATAACTAATGAACATGGTTTTAAGATATCTTCTCAACTCAGTAATATCATCAGTATGAAAGGCATAATTAGTTTGAGGTACCTTTAAGTCAGCATTATCAGAACTGCTATCAGCATTTGCCATCAAGGCATAGTTTTCCTCATCCTCAGAATCTGAAGCATCTGACCAGCTTTTCCTCTTTGTGACAAGAGCCTTGCCTTTGTCACTCTTCCCTTTTCTGCAATTAGGAGATATGTGGCCTTTCTCACCACAGTTGTAGCATTTAACATTTGAGTAATCCCCTCTGTCAGACTTTCCTCCTTTGCCTTTAGATTTTCTGAAACCTTTCTTATCAGGACTTGCACCTTTCTTGGAAAACTTCTTTCCTCTCCTGAATTTCCTGTATGCAATCTTTATGATTTCTTTAACCATAAGAGCACACAGCTTCATCATCTCTTCATCAGGGTCCATCTCAGGTATACTTTCAGTTTCTGAGTCATCATCACTACCAGAACTTGATGACTCAGTATCAGACTTTGTGATGAGAGCTTTTCCCTTGCCGTTCTTTGAGGCAACAACTTTGGGACTTTCCTCCTCAGCCACAAAGGCAACTATCCTTGAATTTCTTCCATTCCTCTTGCTTCTTTGTTCCATCTCAAGTTCATAAGTCTTGAGCATCCCATAAATTTTATCAAGAGTTGTTTCATCAAGATTATAGTTGTCTCTTATTATTGTGGCCTTCAAATCCCATCTTTCAGGAAGAGCTAACAGGAATTTAAAATTTGAATCTTCAGTATCATACTCTTTGTCAACTAGTGACAAATCATTCAAGAGTTTGACAAATCTGTCATATAAATAAGTTAATGACTCATCAGGCTTTGAGTCAAAGTGCTCATACTCTTGAGTGAGTATCGACTTCCTGTTCTTCTTGATTGAATCAGTTCCCTGACACCTTATTTCCAAAGCATCCCATATCTCTTTTGCAGTCTTGCATTGAATTACCCTGTTTGACATGACATTATCAATGGCACTATGCAGCAAGTGTCTTACCTTTTCATCCTTCACAATCGATGATATATCTTCAGCAGTGTAATCACTTTTCTCCTTTGGTACAGACTTTGCTGGCTAACCTCCAAGTTCCACAGAGAGTTTGGTTGGCATATGTGGTCCTTCATTAATCCTGTCGAGATATTCTGGATCTGTAGCTTCCAGAAACATAGCCATCTTAACTTTCCATATAAAATACTCAGAAGGTTTCAACATAGGAACTCTTATAGTCTCATATCGACTATGGGTTATGGTTTTTGGAGGTTCTTCATTTTTGGTGGGCTTGGTTGGAGTTTCTTCTTTATACATGATTGTTTATGGATCTTAAATTGTTTGTGTGTTAACAGATAGCTCTGATACCACTTGTTAGGTCACTCACACTGTAGAAGGGGGTTGAATACAATGTTTACTACAATCAAATCGAATATAAGAACTCAAGTAACTGGAAAACATATTTTATTCAACACAATAAACTCAGTTACAATATGGAACTGTCCTCTCTCAGTGATGAACAAATTATCACGAGAGCTGCTAGGGTTACAAAGAATAATAACTTCGATTAAGATAACACATATAGTGTAAACCCTATGCCTGTGTTTATATACTACACAGTTACAAGATAATGTTCTAATTGATATGGAATATAATTCTGCTTCCTAAAATATATCAACTAGTTATCTTTTCTTCCAAATATTCTATTCTTCATAGAATTCCTTCTTCATGCATATTTCTTTCTGTCTTAGTCTAGATCTTCTTTCCTTTCAATCATCCGCCTGCCTTATCTGAAAGTCTCCTTAAGTCCTGTTATTATCTCCTGATAAATATCTTCTGATAACTTAAGTTCTGATATCTTAAGTCCTGACTTCAGTATAAGTACTGATTTCCAATTAAGTACTGATTTGTCCTGTTAAGAAAGATCTGAAAACTTAAACACAAATCATATTAGCCATGACATCACAAATATATCTAACATGATAATCAATGACATGGCTTTGAGAAAACCCTTATGCTATAAGTCGAGCTTTATATCTCATAATTTCATTCTTTTCATTTCATTTTTTTATATTTACCCTTTTATTCCTAATAGGGTTCACACTGATTGGTGTTTGGACAATAACTCCAAATACTTCTCTTTTACGTAATGAATTAATTTTGTTTAGATTGTGTTTTTCCATTTTAGCCAGTTTTTTCTTCGACGACATTCATCCACACTTTGTGGTTTAGGATCATAATTTATGTTGACATCCAATACCGCTCGACATCCAATACCGCATAATACATAAATACATCATCGATTATGGCTTTACTTCGATCCCATAATTTCATATCATGCACATAATTTATTGAAATTTTATGATTGTTTAAACCCGTATCTTCGGGGATTGGAATCTCTTCAGGAGATAATACCACTTTAGGGGTATTTACTTCTTCTGGAGCATGTGCCACTTCAAGAGCAATTTTTTGTGTTTTTATTTTTTTGGTGCAACATGTTTTGTACCGATCTGCCTACCACGATTTAGGCGCGACTTTGATTTGTAACCAATTCTTTTGTATATGATTTTTGAATTGGTATATCTACTTTAACTGGAGCCTTTACTGCAAAAACATGAAATTTTATTACATTTCTAGAATCGTTAAATGCATCAGGCATTTGGTTTATGATATTTTGCATATGGATAATTCTTTTAACTTCAAGTTCATATTGATCGGTACGCGGGTCTATAAAATGTAATCCCGATGCATTCCATGTTATCTCAGGATTAACTTTATTCGAATGTTTATCTCTCTCTAAAGGAGGAAACATAGACTCGTCAAAATGAAAACTAACATATTTTGCAGTAAATAAATCTCCAGTTAAAGGCTCCAGATATCTAATTATAGACGTGGAATCAAAACCAGCGTAGATACCTATTCTTTTTTGAGCTCCCATCTTCGATCTTCGTGGTGGAGCAATTGGTACGATATACAACACTTTCGAAAATTTTGAAGTGAGAAATATTAGGAATTTGACCAAGTACAGTTGTAGCGGAGAATGTTGGTTATAAGAAGTTGGTCTAATCCTAATAATATTAGCAGTATGAAGTATTGTGTGACCCCAAATAGATGTATATAATTTTACTTTCAATAACAGCGGTCTTGCAATAAGTTGGAGTCTTTTGATAAAGGACGCGGCTAACCCATTTTGTGTATGTACATAAAGAAATGGGTGCTGAAATGAGATTCCTAAAGACATGCAATAGTCCCATAAAGGTTGCAGATGTGAATTTTCCAGCATTATCTAAACGGATTGACTTAATGCAATGATCTGGGAATTTAACTCGTAATTTGATTATTTGGGAAAGTAATTTTGCAAAAACATCATTACGAGTTGGGAGAAGACAAACATGAGACCATCTAGTTGAGGCATCAATTTACCTATACGGGCCAGATGATGGGTGGATAGGTCCACATATGTCGCCTTGGATTCTTTCTAGAAAACTTGGGCGTTCAAGCTGAACTTTAGTAGGAGATGGTTGAGTAATCAGTTTTCCTAAATAACATGCGGAACATGGAAGGTCTTTGTTGAAATGAACTTTAAAATCTTTAAGAGGATGTCCAGTAGAATTTTTTATAATACGACGCATCATAGAGACACCAGGATGACCTAATATTTTGTGCCAAAATTTAAATGATTTTAGATCTATGAGTTTAGAAGTAATGATATTGTGTGACTCAATGGTTCCAATTTTCATCATATATAATTCCAAGGAAAGTGAGTGAAACTTTTCTAAGATTTTGTTATCATTAGAATTAGCATAAGTGATAAGAAGATATTCTTTACTAGCCTTGTAAGTGGTTTCAATGTGAAAATCGTTAAGTCTTATATCTTTAAAACTAAGAAGATTAGAATTAAGCAATCCAATTTCACCTATAAGTCTAGCGAAGGTTGCTTCATCCAAAGGTTTAGTAAAAATGTCAGCTAATTATTTTTCTGTTGGTACGAAAATGAGATTTAGCTATATCAAGATAAGAAAAATTTACAGCTTCCACTGGTACTCTAATGATTCTCTTTCCCCCCCCCTGAGGTTGTGCAATCAAACTCAGGTGTATGACATGAGCTTCCATTTTCATGATTCTCTTGTTGAGTAGTTTCTTCATTTTCTTATTCTGACAGACTTCACAAACTTCAACTTGAGCAAGCTCCATCTTAGGCATGTCTCTTACCAACTCCTTGGTGTAGAAGCAACAAACACTATTCTTATTTATTGAGTCAAAATCTTCAACAAACAAGCTTCCTTTCCTTGCTCCTTTCAGAGCAACTTCACCAGTTGTCCTGCTGATAATCAGTGCATTCTTCTTTGTTGAGTAAGACTTAAAACCTTTGTTTACAAATTTGCTAAATCTGAGAAGATTTACTTCGATACCATCTACCAGTGCTACCCCTTTATTTATAGAAAAATATAAAGGATAGGTTCGACCAGAAACTAGTTTATTTACCTGCAACTAAAAATGATTGGGTTAATCTAAGAATTCAGGATTTTAAAAGTGTCCGAGCATATAGCTATGTTTTGTTCAAAATAAGTTCTAGGCTCATTAGGTGCCCGTTTGGGAAATCTTAAAATAAATAAATGACTTACAAGTAATAAGTAGATTAATCGTTATGAGTTATATAAGTGTTTGGATAATTTTACTTATACGTCAGTATTTTTTTACTTAAATAAATCAAAATAAATAATTTTTATATATAATTATCTTAATTTCTGAATTTTAGATTAAATTAACATTTAAAAATATATTTTTTAACTAAAGTTAATAAAAGTTGAAAAATAAAAATAAGTTTAGAAAAAGTACGTCGTTGATAAGGTCGGTACCGTGGACGAGGACGGAGCCATGGGCATTTTTATCCTTATAAAAACTCTGGCCACTGAAAGTGGCAATCTGAATCACAAAATAAAAGAAAGGCACCACGAGAAGGGAAAAATGAAAATGCTTGCTATAGGTGCGGCATGGATGGGCACGGGACTCGTAATTGTCATGCCCCAAATCATCTTGTTAATCTATATCAATCTTCTCAAAAATCAAAAGAAAAAAATGGTAGAAATAAAATTTGGCCAACAATAACATAGATGATTTCTCAAGAATCAGAACTAGAGGAATGAGCATTAATAGTCTGAATGAACCTAACGAAACTCCTGTGTAGGAGTCTGAAGTTTATTTTCATATAATTACTATAGTAGTGTGTATTGTGTGCTTTATTTTGTTTAAACTATGTAGTGTTTTATGTTCCTATCAAATAAATTATATTTCTTAATATATACAAAATGAATTCTGAAGATATATGCATTACTGATTGTGGTACAACTCATACGATTCTACAGACCTAAATTATTTTACTCATATAACCAAAATAGAAGCTCAGGTTGATACGATATCTGGCGTGTCTAATATAATCGAAAAATTTGAAAAAGCTAGTTTCATCTTACCTAATGGCACACACATACATATTCCAAATGCATAATTTTCTAGTAAGTCCATTTAAATCTTCATGCATGTGGTGTCGGAAAAAAATTATAAAGGTAAAGTTTTCTTTAGTCGTGAATTCATTTTTTACCTTTATTGTATCGCTTAATTTCTTTGAACCCAAGTGCAACTTTACATCTTGCACCCATGATAAATAATTATCGCCAAAAATGTCCAAGACAACGAACGACAAGCTTGTAATATTTGTCATACTAAGTATGAATTAACATGAAAATTATTAAATTTTAATTCATCAATGTAAATATTACATAAAATCTTAGTTAATCGGGTGCATTAACAAATACACAATAATCAATGTATATATCATTACTAGCTTAAACCCCGTGCGATGCACGAATTATCCAGATTTTTTAATAATATATAAAAAAATTAAAAAAAATTTGAATTCAATTCTAAATTTTGTTCATTTAAAACTTTAAATGATATGACTTCATGATAACTATATTAGTAAATGTATGTGTTCATAACTTTTTCAAATATTTAAACTTATTTAAATATGTGTTCATAACTTTTTCAAATATTTAAACTTATTTAAAGTGATCGCTTTGCATTGGCAGGGGAAAATATTATTATAACAAAATTATTATTTTATTGAGGGTAAAAATATAATGTCTCCATTGTGTTCCTTAAAAAAAAAATTATTTTAGCATGGTGATTACTTAATCGATTAACTATAACTCTATAAAAGATATTTGAAAAAATTAATATTATCGATTGAATGATATAGTTTTATTGATAATTCTATGTGAATTTTTTTAAAAATAATATTTAAGTTTTAATTAAAATTTGATTTTTTAGTTCACATCAATAGCATAAGAATTATACTTAGTTTAATATTAATTTGATTTATCTCAGATAAGGGTTTACATTATTTTATTTTAGCCCGATGCCCAATACACCGATCAAATAAAATTAATAATTTTTAGTTTAATATTAATTTTTTTTAAATCTGGATCAATAAGTTAATTTTGATTTAGACTGAATAATTAGAATATATGATTTTGTTGTTGTTGGTCGAATTGTATTTTTATTTTAATTTTGTGTTAATCTGAATCAATTGTATAATGTATTTTTTGATCATGTATAAATATAATATATTATTTTATTTATCCCAGTTCATTACTATAATTTTTTAGGAGAATTGATAGTTTTATTATTTTATCTTAGCCCAAGTCATATTATATCAACTAAATCTTAATAATTATATTTAGTTTGCTCAAATTTAATTTATCCTGAAGTAACAAATTAGAATAATATAGAACTCGATATGAATTAAAATTTAAATTGGTAGAAGAAGTTGAATCTAATATAAATTATAATGATATAAAGTTCGATATAAAATATGAATTGAAATTGGTAAAATAATAGAGGAAGTTGAGTTCAATATCAATTATAATTAGAATTGATTGACCTAATAATTAAAATTAGAATAATTAAGTAAGGCTAATTAAGTAATTTCAACAAATACCGACCGACCAACTACTAAATTTTTAATGTTTCATCTATTATAATATAGTATAGATTATCATTGATATTATGTACAAATCTATATATAGAATAACGAAAGGATTTTTACTCGCCATACGAACGTCTACTTATTCCAGTTATCTCCGATAAATAATAAATTTAAGTGAAAAATTCTGCATAAGTTAATTATGGAAATAAATTATTATTCGATAGGTATGCATTATAATTAAAGTTCCCAATATATTTCGGTATTACCCAAAATTAAATGGTACCTTAAAATAATTTTAATAGGCGGTGCTCCGGCCACATACATTTAAATTATTAGTAGAGGATATAACCACGTCTACTCCGGTCATATATATATATATATATATTTTCAAATTATTTGTAGAGGGTGTAATCATATCTACTTATTATATTTTTTTCAGTTTTTTCAGGGGGTTTCATGCTCATAACGTGTTATAATATACTAGCAATGCTAACAATAAGATACTAAAACAAGAGAACAATAAGAGAGCAAGAGAAGGAGAGATTAACATAGAAGGTTGCCAGGTGTAATTTTCATTCACAAATTCAAGTTGTATTTATAGCAAGTGAAAGTGGACATGTAATTATTTACATTGTAATAAATCTACACCTAAAGTTTAGCCTTATTATTACACACTATTTGACCATGTGACAAATCAATTCAAAACAAAATTGAAATTATCGGCTCGATTTCGATTTAAAAATCTCGATTAGGTTATAAGTTATAACGGATCGATTATACAAAATTAACAAAATAAATACATGATGACTTGCCGACTTAAAAAAATATAGAAATACATAGATAAAATAAAGCATCAGATTTTCAATTCCCTAGCATGGACATTCCATTCTTCTGTATAGGACTCACTTTTATGCAAATTGCATTTTGTTAGGAATATGTCGTGAACTTGATAATAAGTTAAACAAATCACCTTAGTAGATTTAACTTAGTAAATTTTGTAGCACTCGACGGATGATCTAATATAGTCCCGACGGATAAACCTTACAGTCCCGACGGATGACAGATTAACATCCATCGAGTGAGTAGATTATGTAATAATAAGAATTGTAGCACATTTCTGCAAACAACTTTGTGTAGATTGTGTAGGAGTATATGAGTCATGTTGAATACTAGTGGATGCATAATAGGTTGATTAAATGTAAATATGAGATGTCTTGTAATTCTGTATAAGTGAAATGGAGTCAAGTGACAAATAGCTACCCGACGATTGATCAACAAAGCTACCCGACGGATGATCAACAAAGCTACCTGACGGATTACAAACATGTACCCGACAGATGATCAAATTCAAATATCTGTTGATAGTGACAACACAGTCACATGCGTTGGGTGTTTGCAAAAGGAATGTGGCAGCCTGTTAAGCAGGAATTTGAGAACAAATAAGCATTACCATTTCCATGCAATTGTGAAGATATTCAAAGATGTTGGAATATAGTTGTTGGATATATTTGAGATGTCATGTCTAATATGTTTCATGTTTAGTTTCCAGATCTTAACTAACAGGAAATATCAGTACTTACTGGAATTAGGACTTACTGGAAGTCAGGACTTAAGGATATCAGGACTTAGATTATCAAAAGATAATATCAGAAGATGGATATCATAACTTAAGTACTGGAGGACTAAAAGTTAAGGAAGGAAGCTGATTCACAGGAAAGAAGATCGAGACTAATACAAGAAGAAGATATGCATGGAAAGAGTTAGAGGACTAGAAGAATTATATAAGATGTCTGGTTGATATATTTTAGGAGACACAATTATATTCCATATCAGCTAGAAGTTATCTTGTAACTATGTGTCTATATAAACACAGACATAGGTTTACTCTATAAGAGTTACGATCATCGAGAAGATCATATATTGTAACCTAGCAACTCTCGTGATATTTGTTCATCACTGAGAGAGAACAGTTCCATTGTAACAGAGTTTATTATATCGAATATATCTGTTTTCTGTTACTTGTGCTTTAAATCGATTTGATTGTATTCTACACTGTATTCAACCCCCTTCTACAGTGTTGTGTGACCTAACAAGTGGTATCAGAGCCTATCTGTTAACACACATACAGTGATCCAAAACAATCATGTCTGAAGAAGCAGAAAATCTAACCAAGCCCGCCAAAACTGAAAAAACTCCAAAGACTCAAACCCATAGTCGATATGAGACTATCAGGGTTCCCATGTTGAGACCTTCTGAGTATCTCATACGGAAAGTAAAGATGGCTATGTTTCTGGAGGCTGCAGATCCAGAATACCTTGACAGAATTTATGAAAGACCACATAAGCCAACCAAGCTCTCTGTTGTAGTTGCAAATCAGCCAGCAAAGACCATACCAAAGGAGAAAAGTGAATACACAGCTGAAGATATCTCATCTATTGCCAAGGATGCAACGGTAAGGCATTTGCTGTATAGTGCCATTGATAATGTCATGTCAAATAGGGTAATTCAGTGCAATACTGCAAAGGAGATATGGGATGCTTTGGAGACAAGGTGTCAGGGAACTGATGCAATCAAGAAAAATATGAGGACTATACTCACTCAAGAGTATGCGCACTTTGACTCAAAAAGTGATGAGTCATTACTGACTTATATGACAGGTTTGTCAAACTCTTAAATGATCTGTCAGTGGTGGACAAGGAATATGACATTGAAGATTCAAATGTAAAATTCCTTTTAGCTCTTCCTGAAAGTTGGGATTTGAAAGCTACTATTATAAGAGACAACTATGCTCTTGATGAAACTACTCTTGATGAAATTTATGGAATGCTCAAGACTTATGAACTTGAGATGGATTAAAGAAGCAAGAGACATGGGAGAAAGTCAAGGACAATTGCTCTTAATGCTGAGGAGGAATCCCCCAAAGTGGTTGTCTCAAAGAAAGGAAAAGGAAAGGCTCTCATCATAAAGTCTGATTCAGAATCATCAAGTTCTGATGATAATGATTTAGAAACTGAAAGTCTACCTGAAGTAGATGTTGATGAAGAGATGATGAAGCTGTATGCTCTTATGGTGAAGGGTATCACAAAGATAGCCTACAGGAAATTCAGAATAGGAAAGAAGTATTCGAGGAGAGGTCGAAGTTCTGATAAGAAGGGCTTCAGAAAATCTGAAGGCAAAGGATGAAAGTGTGACAGAGGAGATTACTCAAATGTCAAATGCTACAACTGTGGTGAGAAAGGCCACATATCTCCTGACTGCAAGAAAGGAAAGAGTGATAAAGGCAAGGCTTTTGTCACAAAGAAGAAAAGCTGGACAGACACCTCAGATTCTGAAGATGAGGAGAACTATGCCTTGATGGCAAATGCTGATAGCAGTTCTGATGCTGCTGAGTTAAAGGTACCTCAAACAACTTATGCCTTTCATACTGATGATATTACTGAGTTGAGATTATATCTTAAAACCATGTTTATTAGCTATAGAGATCAAACTTTAACATGTGAAATATTAACTTCTGAAAATCTTGCTTTTAAAAAGAGGAATGATTATTTAGAAAAAGAGTTAGTTATGTTCCATCAAACTCAGAAGGATAGAGATGATGCTTTCTATGTTAGAGATGAAGTGCTAAAAATGAATAAATCTCTAAAAACTAAGTTAGAAAAGGAGAGAGATTATCAGGACTTGGATTAACTCTGGCAGAGCAACTCAGGATATACCAAGTAGTGGGAATTGGAAAGAGGGCTTAGGTTATGGAGATGAGAAAAATGAAAAAGGAACTAAACAAGTTAAGCCAATTATTGTTAAACAGACTACTAAGCAAAAGGTAAATCCTGTTAAATTTGTACCTAAAACTGTTAAGTCTGATTCTGAAAAGATGAAATATATTGAGACATAAGTGATAGCAGAGTCAACTTCTGACAAATTAGAACAGGATAAACCAACTGAAGTTAACATAGGCTTAATGAAAGAGATTACCAGTGTAAACAAGGTAAAGATAGCTAGGAAAAAAGAGGAATGGAAAGGAAGGTGTGAATAAAAGTAACAGTTATATGCCTGTTCCTAATGCTCCTAGAAAGAAATGCTATAACTGTGGAAACTCCAACCATCTGGCTTCTTTTTGCAGGAAGAATAAGAATATAAACTCCTTACCTTCTAAGTCAGGAGTTAAGAGTCAGTCTGTTAGATTTAAGCCACAAAATCCTTATTTTCATTGTGGTAGTATATGGCATTCCATTTATACTTATAAGGAATATCATAGTTTGTACTATGATTATTATCAGATAAAACCTTCTTTGAAGAAAGTTGCTTTAATTCCTTCTAGTGTAAAGTATGATACAAAGTCTGATACTATTAATACTGATAAGAAAATTGTTAGCATAAACTTTGATGTTAAATCCGCTGCAAATGTTAACAAGCTTAAAAAGACCAAAGGATCCAAGCAAGTCTGGGTCCTTAAAACTAACCATCAGTGGTCTTTGTGATTGCAGGGCAACAGGAAGAACATCCTAGTTCTGGACAGTGGATGTTCAGGACATATGACTGGAAATAAAGCCCTGCTATCAGATTTTGTGGAGAAAGCTGGCCTAAAAGTTTCTTATGGAGATGGAAACATTGGAAAAACTCCGGGATATGGCAAGATCAATCTTTGGAATGTCATCATTGAAAAAGTAGCTCTTGTCTCAGGACTTAAACACAATCTGTTGAGTATAAGTCAAATCTGTGACATAGGTTATCATGTGGATTTTTTTGAAGAACACTGTGAAGTTATAATTAATTCAACAGGAAAAGTGGTTCTGAAAGGATACATGCATGGTAACATTTATGAAGCCAGACTTTCAACAAGTACTGATGGTTCTGCAATCTGTCTGTTGAGTAGAGCATCAATTGAAGAAAGCTGGAATTGGCACAAGAGACTCTCTCATTTAAATTTCAACAATATAAATGAGCTTGTAAAGAAAGATCTTGTGAGTGGACTGCCAAAAATAGTATATGCTCCTGATGACCTTTGTGATTCATGTCAGAAGGCAAAACAAAGAAAATCTTCTTTCAAGAGCAAAATTGAGTCATCAATTCTTGAGCCTTATCACCTACTGCATGTTGATCTATTTGGTCCAGTCAATGTCATGTCTATTGCAAAGAAGAAATATGCTATGGTTATAGTGGATGAGTTCACAAGGTACACTTGGGTGTACTTCTTGCACAAGAAGACTGAAACTGCATCTACCATAACTGATCATGTCAGACAGCTGGATGAATTGATCAAAGATTCTGTTAAAATCATAAGGAGTGATAATGTCAATGAGTTCAAGAATTCAATCATGGAAGAGTTCTGCAAAGATCATGGAATCAAACAAGAATTTTCTGCACCTGGAACTCCACAACAAAATGAAGTTGTAGAAAGAAAGAACAGGACTCTCATTGAAGCTGCACGAACAATGCTTGATGAAGCAAAGCTACCAACCTATTTTTGGGCTAAAGCTGTGCAAACTGCTTATTTTACACAAAATGCTACACTTATAAACAAGCATGGAAAAACACCATATGAGATGGTGAAGAAGAAGAAGCCAAATCTGAAATACTTTCATGTATTTAGTTGCAAGTGTTTTGTTCTTAAGACTCATCCTGAATAGCTGTCCAAATTTGATCTAAAAGCTGATGAAGGAATTTTTGTTGGATATCCACTTTCCACGAAAGCCTTCAGAGTCTACAATTTGAGAACAAGAGTTGTCATGGAATCTATCAATGTCTCATTTGATGATAAGAAAATTACTGGACTTGAAGATTTCGATGATCATGATCAGCTGAGATTTGAGAATAAAGATTTAAATTCTGATTCTGGAAATTCTGATGACTTAAATACTGATCCTGTAAGTTCTGATGGATTAAGTTCTGACATCGTTGAAACTGTGGTAACAACTCCAAATGAAAATGCACCTGTCCAGGGGAGCAAACTGAAGAACCTACCACATCTCAAGACTCTCGAGAAGCATCAGAACCTGTCACGGGCTCTTTAAGTTCCGATTCATCTAGTTCCGATGAGCCAAATTCTGATAATTCTGGAAGCTCTGATTCTTCAACTCTTGAAAAATCAAATTCAATTTCTGAAGTCTCAGAGAGCATAACTACAGGGGGAGCATCAGAAAATGCTGATGGAGACATCATGGATCATGGGGGAGGATCCAGTTCTAGAGATCAACTTCCATCTGCAAGGAAGTGGACTAAAGCACATACATCTGATTTAATCATTGGAGATCCTGAAGCAGATGTCAGAACTAGAACTGCAACTTCAAATGAATGTCTCTATCATTCTTTTCTCTCTTAGACTGAACCAAAGAAACTAGAAGAAACTCTTTAAGATGCTGTATGGGTGCAAGCAATGCAGGAAGAGTTAAATGAATTTGAAAGAAATAAAGTCTGGACCCTAGTACCAAGACCAAAGAACAGATCAGTTGTTGGTACGAAATGGGTGTTCAGAAACAAAATTGATAGTGATGGCATAATTACAAGGAATAAAGCAAGACTGGTTGCTAAAGGCTACTCTCAACATGAGGGTATTGATTATGATGAAACATTTGCACTAGTTGCTAGATTAGAGGCCATAAGGATATTTTTGGCTTATGCTGCTCACAAGAAGTTTAAAGTCTTTCAAATGGATGTGAAAAGTGCTTTTCTCAATGGAGAATTGGAAGAAGATGTATATGTTGAACAACCTCCAGGCTTTGTAGATCCTAAATTTCCCAATCATGTCTACAGGCTTGACAAAGCACTTTATGGCCTTAAGCAAGCTCCAAGAGCATGGTATGAGACTTTAGCTCAATTCCTTCTGAAAAGTGGATTTCACAGATGCACAATTGACAAGACTCTATTCTACCTCAACCATGGAAAGGACTTACTTTTGGTATAGATATATGTTGATGATATCATATTTGGTTATACTAATTCCAAACTATGTGAGAAGTTTGCATAGCTAATGCAGTCAAGATATCAAATGAGTATGATGGGAGAACTCAGCTATTTTCTGGGCCTTCAAGTTAAGAAAACTGCAGAAGGCACTTTTATCTGTCAATCCAAGTATACCAGAAATTTACTGAAGAAAGTTGGAATGCAAGATTATTCA
This sequence comes from Apium graveolens, assembly GCF_009905375.1. NCBI lineage: Eukaryota > Viridiplantae > Streptophyta > Magnoliopsida > Apiales > Apiaceae > Apium > Apium graveolens. The sequence continues at coordinate 43,548,847 of NC_133649.1, forward strand.
ACTGCATCCACTTCCATGGCCACTGCAAGCAAGTTAGATAAGGATACTGGTAAATCAGTAGATATTACCAACTATAGAGGTATGATTGGCTCCTTACTTTATCTAACTGCAGGTAGACCTGATATCATGTATGCTACCTGTCTTTGTACAAGATTTCAGGCTGATCCAAGAGAACCTCACTTGTTAGATGTGAAAAGAATTTTCAAGTATCTTAAGGGTACAGCTGATTTAGGATTGTGGTATCCTAGGGAATCAGATTTTAAGCTAATTGGTTACTCAGATGCAAATTTTGTAGGATACAAAATAGACAGGAAAAGCACTAGTGGAAGCTGCCAATTTCTTGGAGGCAGATTGGTCTCTTGGTTTAGCAAGAAACAAAAGTCAATTTCCACATCAACTGCAGAAGCAGAATATATTATTGCAGGAAGCTGTTCTGCATAGATTCTTTGGATGAAGAATCAGTTACTAGATTATGGGTTAGAATTTTCTAAAATTCATATTTACTGTGATAATCAAAGTGCTATTGCTATGACAGGTAATCCAGTTCAACACTCAATGACAAAGCACATCAGCATTAGGTACCATTTCATAAGGGAACATGTGGATGAAGGTACAGTAGAATTGCATTTTGTTCCAACAGATCAACAGCTAGCAGATATCTTCACAAAACCACTATGTGAAGCTACTTTTATAAGATTGGTAAATGAACTTGGAATGGTTTCAGGTTCTTTCTCTAAATCTGCTTAGTTTTTGTTCTCATGCATCAGACTTTATGATCAGTGTTTACAGATTGTATTATCTATATGGAATCTGTGCATAATTTAAAAATTCATTAAATGCTGATTGTTATTTGATGTGGATTTATATACTCTGATAAGTGTTTTGAATCATCTGTGGCTATTCAATCCAATGAGGATAACTGTGCTAGATGCTGACCTAGTAGTCTTTAACATACTAGAAATTCCATGTTTGAATTAGTTGTTTATGTGGAAACTCATTAACACAAGCAGATTCTGATATTGAGCTTAGTCAAGTTTACTTTGTGTATCTTATTACTAAGTCACAAACTAGATTCTTGTTTTTTTATCTGTCAAATTCTGTTGTCATTAAATCTTAAGAATGAACTAAGTGCTGATAAGCCTCACTTATTAAAAGAAAAGAAAATAATAAAAGTCATGTACTCCTTTGAGATCTAGAGTAAAAATGTGGAAGGGAAGACCCAAGTGCATTGCTGGTATTAAGTAATATGCATTAGAAAAGCAAAAAAATTTCTTGGTGACTTTTCACACTCTATGATTACTGAAGAAATACTCTAATAACAACATAAATTCTGATAAGCGGTCGTGACTCACTTACACTGAGAAGCCACTGTAAAAAGGAATTTCAAAAGATGCATAAAATGAGCACAAACAGTTGAGGTGGACTTATGCATAAATTTGTTCTATAGTAGACATCGTGACTGATGAAAGATTTTAAGCATTTTTCTTAGTTATGCCTTATTTCTAAGATTTACTGAAGTTGATCAGACTTTAATCTTTATCTGATATTTTATTGAATGCACACACTTTCACTCTATATGATTGATGAAAATTACTGTGGTGATTAAGTTGTTTTTGATAAATAGTTAAGTGTCATTTGCATAAATTCTGAGGACAAGTTCTGATGGAAGTTCTGATGATTAAACTCTGAAGAAAACAAGTCAGTATTTGTATGAAGAATCACAGAAAAAGATATTCACTTTTTGAGTACAGAAGCCATGTTTTGATGACTGTTAACATCTGATATAAGTTAAGTTCTGATATTAAATCCTGATGGAATCTTTGATGCTTACGTGGCATTTTTCTTTACTTGACTTATTTGTGGTAAAATCTGAAACAGTTATATTTAAATCAGAATAAATTTGGGTGAGATAAAAACAGTCATAATCATGATGGGTTAGTGGTTAACGTGTATGTCTTGAAAAAACTGCATGTGCATAGTAATTGTTAATTATTTCCCGTGCCTATTAACTCTTGCTTTAGATCTTTTACTGACTGTTATTATTACACATCAGTCTAGGGAGTCGAGGGATCATTATTTTTACTTGTAATTGTTAACCAGTCCTCGCGTGCCTTGGTATTCTACTGGCTATTTAAACCGACTATTCATCTCAGCCAAAATATCTTTCATTTTTTCACAAACTCAATCTCTTTTTATTCTCATCAATTAAAATGGTTCGTTTCAACTTGTTCATGAACTATGAAACTTTCAATATCGAGTTGAGTTGTGATGATTGACAACAGGAATGGCATGTCACCGCCATTCCTGAAGAACTCTGGAACTCAGTTCCACAAGAAGTTCAGACAGACCTCTTGTTCTTTTCGATGGACTACCACCTCCATCTTAATCCTTTGGAGGAAGAAAGGAGAGAAGCTCTCCGTCAGCAAGAACGGATCATCCGTCTTGCAGTGCTTTTCGTCAGCAGCAAAAGGAGCTAGTCGATAGGTTTTCTTAGACTAGGACTAAGGCTATTGATGTTAAGGTTCTTAGAATAGGACTATCTTGTAATTTTTGCATGTAATTGATAAATTTCATGAAATGTAATCATCTAATATATTAATGAAATTTTCTTTAAATTGTAAGATTTGGTATTTATTTCTCAAATTATGTGACTGTGCATGTTTTATTTGCAATTTATTAATCTTTACTTCATCGATTTTTAACTTTATCCGGTGATGAATGTTTTGATTCAATAATGGTCAATAATAAATTTTGATGATTTGAGGAAATAATTGAAGCACGAGTTCATGCATCTGAACCTGTGATAGTTGAAGCTGAGAATGTTACTTCTCAGAAAGAAAAAGCAGCTCAAAGTTCTAATATTTTGAAAAGGAAATCTGTAAATTCTGATGCTGCTGAAACAACTCCTTCATTGGCAAAGAGATTGAAGAAAATGAAGGCTAGGAGGTATTTTGTTAGGTCACACACACTGTAGAGGGGGTGAATACAGTATAAAGTACAATCAAATCGAACTTTAATATCTCAAGTAACAGAAAACAAACTTTATTGAAACAATAAACTCTATTACAGTATGGAACTGTTACCTCTCAGTGATGAACAAATATCACGAGAGCTGCTAGGGTTACAATGAATAATCTTCTCGAATATAATAACACTTATAGTGTAAACCCTATGTATGTGTTTATATACTACACAGTTACAAGATAATCGCTAATTGATATGGAATATAATTCTGCTTCCTAAAATATATCAATCAGATATCTTTTCTTCCAAGTATTCTATTCTTCATAGAATTCCTTCTTCATGCATATCTCTTCTTATGTTTATCTCGATCTTCTTTCCTTTAATCAGCTACTGTCCTTATCTGAACATCCTTCAGCACTTAAGTTCTGATATCCATCTTCTGATGATTATCTCCTGATAATATAAGTACTGATATCCTTAAGTCCTGACTTCCAGTAAGTACTGATTTATCCTGTTTAAGTAAGATCTGAAAACTAAACATAAATCATATTAACCATGACATTATCAAATATATCTAACAATCTCCCCCAACTTGTAAATTAGCATAATATACAAGTTTAACAGATATTTGATGATGTCAAAAACATTAAGTACAAATGCATGAGAATTAGACTAGATAACTACAACTTACAGTCCTTAAAGCTTTACCAATATTTAACCTCTGATAACAGCTTCAGTCTGTACAAATATCAGAATTTAATCAGTTGTAGATCTTGACTTGGCTTCATCTTCTGATCTCTCTCATGTCAGGAGTTGTTCTGAGATAGTTCTTGTAACACCCCCAGATCCGGGGTCGGGGATCCGGGTCGTCACGGTCTTTCTTTCCACAATATCACTTCACTTAATTAATAATAATAACCTTATGCTGTGACCCCACACTAACACACACCATAACCCGTTATAGTCTCAGAGATGAAATTGAAATAAGTACAAGTCTTTGAATCCACAATTTAAAATTATTACAACCCAAAATGATTACTTGATAAATTTACAGTTAATTGCCATTATCTGCCACAAGTTATAATTATACATAATTGATTCTCAAAAATAGAATGTCTGATCTACCAATAGATCTACCTCTGCAGCTATAGCAGCCACAACATCATCGGGAAGACGCGGGACGCTTCCCACGCGCTTGCGCTGGGTCTGCTGGAGTCTGGCCATCTTTCCTAACTGTTGTTGTGTGATGAAGAAATAAAGCAAGAGTGAGCCTTACAGCTCGCAAGATAATATATAGTGATAACAATAATATAAGTATCTAAATGGATACTTACTAGAATCTTTTATCATGTGTAAGATAATTACTAGTATATACTTACTAGTATATGAGCCTTCTCATAGTACTCATGAAAGTCTTGGTCAAAAGAAATGAACCAAGTTTGATATCTTAATGCGATGAAGTCGCAAAATATTCAGTATATATACATATATACTTTTCAAAATATTGGAAGTCCTCTTCCATGCATAATATACACAAAATCCCAGTGTATAACTGTATAAAAATATCGTTGCAAGGTGATCTCATATATTTAACCTTGTCTCAACGTTTTTCTGAAAATCTTTGTCATTCATAAGACAATTATTAATTAGATATAAGTTTAAAAGATGAGGTTACCAAATACCCCAATATACTTATATCTTTCCCAATACTACTTGAACTACCACCATTCAAGTTATAATCAGTTTCAAAAGTTCATCCCACTGATGAGACCACAAGATAAGACTTGAATAAATTCAATCTTTGAAATATTATTGAATGAAAAAGTTATGAGATACTTTATTTAGTCCCGATATATATATATCCACATATATATATCCCTTTAAACATTTCCTGGAATCTCTGTTATGCAAAGTATGAACAGAGTTTGAAACATCCAATGAATTTTGGAAAGGAAAAGAATTTTGGCATAAACCCGATATCTCGCTGATCAGGCAAAGATACCAATAAGTAACCTTTTCTACTGTAGATGGATGAATTCCTCACCGGTCATCACCCTGGCCGCATTAGGACCTCGCGCTCGACCGTACCCCGGTCCCTCACGCGTTGATGGACTGCCACCCAGCCACTTACACAATAATAGACCGTACCCCGGCCTGTCGCTTATGCCGACTCAATGAGATGGGCTTACTTCCCGAACGTTGGGCAAGTAATCAATTCATTTACCAAATCTGCAACCTCGTTGCGAATATAAAATACACCACAGAGCCGGATTCCCCAGGTTTTGAGCGAGTATTTAAATCCCCTTTAAAAGGAAGATCTTAAATATAAAAATGAGTTTTGGGATCCGCTCTGACTTTTAAAAATCATTTTGAAGACTCGAAAACACTTTAAAGAGTGTTTGGAGTAAAGCTGATTTAATGAAGTAAATCAGTCCCCAGAATATTAGAAAATATCTGAATATTATTAATTAAATAATATTCCCATAAAGAATAATCTTTATAAAAAAATAATTGAAGTAGAAGTATTAAAATTTATACTTGAAACGAGTATTAAATAACCAAAGATATACTTATATGAAAGTATTATCTTTATTTGAATAATCGAAAATAAGTTTGATTATTTACACCTTATTCTTTAATAAAATAAAGAATATATCTCAGCAATTAATCGGAGTCATAGATCCTCAAATGAATATTCAAATAATATTCAATAAATAAAATAAGCTGAGTCATAATACCTCGAATGAATATTATAAATAATATTCATTAAATAAAATAAAGGAGTCATACATCCTCAAATGAATATTCAAATAATATTCAATAAATAAAATAAAAAGTCATACGCCTTCGAATAATATTCGAAATAATATTCAATAATAAAATAAAGTTAAAGTTATCGAATAAACCTTATTCGATTTATAGTTTGGAAAACTATAACCATATATATATATAATATATATATATATATATATATATCCTTATCCATATATACAAGATTACTCGGGATCCTCGACTCCCGGTTTTAGAAAATATTTTCACCTTTTGGGTCCCTATACTAAGGGTATATGCAAGTTACCGCTATCCTCTAGCATAGGTATTATCAACTGAACCAACAGATATATATTTCAAGAATATGAAACAGGCATGCATATATACCATATCACATGCTACAATATATCGCAAGAATTTGCTAAATAACCAACATGCATCTATCGCAAGATAATGCATATACAAGTGTATTCATCACAACAACAGTATAACGGATAGAATACTTGCCTGAGCGACTGGGGGTTACGAATGGCTCGGGACGAGTCTGGTAACCTATAAACAACAAGTAAGTTGGAATTAAACCAAAGTCACTTGTAAATCTATACTTTAACTAACTTAGACTCTAACGCTTGTTTTGCGCTCACTGATTCGCTTAAGTCACTCGGGTACCCTCGGCTCCACCATTTTTAATAATTTAACCTTTACGAGTTTTAAAGCGATTCCTTCTCGAGTGACTTACCAACTGCCTAAAACACTTACCATAAATGTTTCATGCATTAATTAACCCTTTGTGGTCTTTAACCTACATTTCAAAGTAAGGCGGGGGGAAAAGTTTCGTTCGCGAAACGCCGTTACTTGAAACGGTCGTTTCTCCTAAACCGTGCATCGGAATCGAACGAACTACATATCAAAACGAAGCTCGTAACATGAGCTATCTTAACATGGCAGTGGTAATAATCTAGCAGGGGGTTCTCGGGTCCTAATGCTATGCACAAAAACAGTCCAAAGAAAATCGGACGTTACGACGGCTATGTTTACGCGATTTCCAATTTTTTAAACCATCCACAATCAACCCAAATCAACCTCAAATCCAACATACAACCAACATCCATCCTTATCACATCATAACAACCCCAACCAATCCAATTTAATCATTTATACTTATGCTTAAACTTAACTTTAATCATGCTTAAGTTCTTTTAAATCAAAACCACAACAATTACCATTCCATTTCACTACCATACCAAATCTCAAACTCTAAATCATAACAACAAGCTACAATAACATCCTACTCATCAAAATCACCTTATAATATATATGAACCTAGGGTTTGGAAATGGTATACCTTCCTTGAAGTGGTGGGTGGAGCTAGGAAGCCTTAAGAAGCTTGGAGAAGTTTTAAGAAAGCTTGGATCTTCAAGAAAACAAGACAAACTTCAAGTTAAAAATCTTGAAAACACTATTCATTGTCTTCTTCATTGATTAAATGAAGAAGTTAGAGAAAGAATTAATGGCTTAAACTCATGATATAGCCATAACTAAGCATGAAGATGATTAGGGAATTTTCTTACCAATTTAGGAAGCTTTGATCTTTGATTTTGAAAAATCTATGCCTTGAAAATGCTAAAAAGCCGTGAGCAAGATGAACTCATGCCTTGGTTGTTTTGATTTTTTGATGGAAATGATTTTTACTTGGCTTGGTTGACTTGATTTGTATTTGATTTAGCAAATTACTACCTTGCCCTTGAATTTGTGTGGTTCTTATTCAACCACACCTCCTTCCTTCCCATGTCATGCTTACCTCATCCTCATGATGTCATCCTTCCTTCCTTGTCTTCTTTCTATTGGTTGGATGACATCATTCCCATTAATCCCTTTGATTAACTTCCTAATCATTGCCTAATGACCGCTGATCTGTTATACGGTTCGCTTAACTTTCGCTTTCATTTATCGTTTGAAGGATCATACCCGGGATCTTATTACTTAGGTCCCCTTAACCTTTCTCAATACATTGTATTCCTTTTATGATCCTCTCTTATAATCCTTTAATTTAAATCCTTTTTATCCTGTTACCTTATACTCAATTCTCTCTGTATCTTGTGGATTTCCGGGAAAAATCAAAGTGTTCGGAATTGGATTCTGACGATCTTTACATACACTTATATACCACATAGAGTACTAATAATATCCCATAAGATCAATAACAGAACCCCTACATAGCGTGGCATGAAAAGTTTTCTCATTCAGCAAAAACACTATTCATAAGGGTTTCAAAAATTTCCAAAAATTGGGGTTATTACAGTCTCCCCTCCTTAAAAGGATTCCGTCCCGGAATCAGATAGAAAACAAATGGGAATACTTGCTTAGCATTACACTTTCTAACTCTCGAGTCAATTTTCCCACATTGTGGTTCTACCACCAAACTCTGCCTAGTTTGATAATCCTTCTCCTAAGCACTTGTTCCTTTTTCACTCTATAACCCTTCCTGGTTGCTCCATATAGGTTACGTCGGGTTGCATATCTATGCGCTCATATGCCTCTATTTATCTGGCATCTGAATTACACTTCCTTAACATTGATACGTGAAACACGTTACGACCTGCTACATGTTCGGGGTTAGGGCTAGCTCATATGCTAACTTCCCAAACATCTTAATATATCCAAGGGTCCAACAAATTGTAGACTTAGCTTTCCTTTCTTTCCGAACCTCATCAATCCTTTCTAAGGGATACCTATAACATTACTAGGTCCCCTATTTCATACTCTTTATCCTTTCGTGTGAAATCAACATACTTATCATGTCCATCTTGGGCTACTACCAGCCGTCCTCTGATTAGATCTATCATATCCTTGGTCCTTTGGACTACTGCGGGTCCGAGCATCTTGCGCTCTACAACTTCATCCTAACATAAGGGAGATCGACATTGTCTTCCCTCAAGGATTTCATAAGGTGACACCTCGATAATGACATATGATCTATTGTCGTAAGAAAACTCAATCCGTGTTAAGTGATCATTCCAAATTCTTTCAAGTCTACTGCACAGACTCTCATTATAGCGTTTAGCATTAGAGCTTTTGCTTCTCAATACCCATTATTTTCCAGTTCGTAATCGCTATCACCTTCCGTTCCTAATATTATACTGGTTATACTTTTGCTCGTTAGCGTTCTATAACCTTTTAATAACCACGTCAACCTTAGTATCACGAATGTGTTCCCATTCCGCATACTACCACCACTTTATTACTCCTTTTTCAGTTGTTTCTATTTTCCGAAATTTGATCAATCAAATAGAAGTAAAGGAATTTGTTGAGAGATCACTATGATCATGAACACTTGTTATATTGCATAGTTAGTACAGAAGGTGGCCAGCCTTTAGTACTTGACAAGCAATTAAACAATAGATGGTATCCTACTAGGCTTCTATCACACAGATAGATAGTCATTCGGCAATACCTCCCCTTCTGGAAGGGTTGTTCTTCTCAGATTACATGAAATGAAAAGAAGAGAAAAGAACGAACTGAAGAGAATTGTATATATAAAAAAAATATATATACTGCCACAAAATATCTGGCTTGGAACCTACCTCTGAATTATAGAGGTTTGTCATAGGAGAACAAAACATAAACGTATTTATATCAGCATCAAGTATTATAGCATCGTATTTCCCATGCCTAAATATTTCTATTCCGTCCATCATTCCATGGACCCACACTCTTCCTCGAGCTTATACATAATCACCTTTGAAACTCCCTCGACATCGAAAATCGAATCTGGGATCTCATTCTATACATCATCGTTACTATAATTCTATGCTTGCACCGCAACCTTCCTCGTATAATAATACGACTCTCTATTGATAAGAAAGAATAATTATTCACCAGGTAGATACTCTACTTAATTAGTCTATCAATGATAACTTATACACTACCACGACCCGATTAGTGGTACTCAATCTCAACACCCATTCCAATACAACTCTCACGATTGTAATCAGCTCACTACTCGCAGAATCATTGCTGCCTTACTATGGTCCACCACTGACCCACTGTCATCATTCACTTTCCATGAAATCTTATTAGCTAACCATACGGAGTCCATACATGTCGTATCAAATCCTTCTAAGGAGGTAACATAATCACCATTTCTGATTCATGAAGAACACTCCTGATCCTGACATACATACATGACATGAAGCAGATAAAAGTGCAGAAGAGTTTCAATCAAAGCAACGATAGCAGGTTAATACTATTCTTAATCATACGCCCTAAATAGAAGAATTAACTCAAGGGTTCATCTAGTCCTTTTTGAAACATCAAGATAGGACCTTCTAAGATAGATAGCCCGTTCATGGCGATTACACGAATTAAACCTTTACCAACTACTATTACGGTTGGGTATTGCACAGTCATCAGAAGGAATGTCAATCTTCCAAACCATAATTCAACCTTCACATTTTTAACCATCATCACTGTATTCTTTTGGCACACGCGCCTATAATTATCCTCTTACCCTTAAAGTGTCGGCCACCTCTTTGGCCTTTCCTGATAGTAAAATTTCCTTACAGTCAATGTCATTTTAACCACCTCCAAATAAATTTTCTACCTTATTTCCGATCACTGCTTGAGTGAAGATGTTTTCCTTAAAATCAGATGGGAAAAAAAATATCACCATTTTTCCATAAGTTATTGCCTCAGTCTTTAGAGGCTAATCACTGTCAAGACTGACTCTCAATCATACTTAGAACATTTTTTTTTTCTTAAGTCCTAATTGCCCTGAACAATTTCGACCATTACTGGTTCGATCCATACTTTCTCGTGGTTTAACACGTGCCCCACTTGGCATCATTATAATTACGTCATATTTCCTTTATCCACATTTCTATTCTTGAGAATTTTGAATATTACCTTTTTCCTTATAAAACCTCTAAGGTTATCCTTCAATCGTTCCTCCTGTATTCCCTAGATACAGGGCATATCACAATACCATTTACTAATAGTAGAACCATTGTCTATATACTTCTGCAAAATTTCTCCACTGATTCTTAAAGGTTGTTGTTACCTTAACCCTTTCCCAATCATACTGTCAAAACTCATACTGTCCCTATTAAGGGTGACATGCCAACCTTTATGCAGTCCCCTAGGATTCATTTTAAGTTACCAATGTTCTATCCTTAATTCCACCTTTAAAAGGTACCTGCATCCTTCCACGAATAAATCAAGTCATATTTCCTTGATAGATTATCATATTCATCATTCCCACCTCGATAGTCTATACCTAACTTCATAATAGCATCCTTATTCAAATTGAGGTCAATCCATATGGCCTCCAAAAGATAACAACGGTTATCCGCTTGTCTTGCCTAATTTGGTAACGATAACAAGGATGTTCTGGAAGATATAGGTCGTGTTCAACGTGAACTTCTTCTTAATAATTCCTTATTTACTTCTGTTGTTTATCTCAACAGTCACCTCAATGTTGGGATATCTTTATACCTGGCGTCTCCCTTTCTGGGTATCAAGCCACCGGTCTTACATTTCCTTCTTGAAGGTCACTTCCTTCATCCAATTTTTCCTAATTTCTTACTTCCTTATCCCCTTAGTCTATCCGCGTCTCATTATTTATCCTTCGAATTATCTCAAGGTTTCCTCGAATCCTCCCAACTTACAGGGGATAAACTATATGTATCTCTTATGCCCTCAACCATCAATTTTAACTTATGGTGAATCACCCTCATCCTGACGAATGCATACTTTTCTATTTCTATTGCTACGAGTCGTTAGGGTTTCCTCATACCCAACTCCGTTATCATACCTCAAACTCTATTGCCGTTATATTCCTTTCCACTTCAATTTCTTTTTATTTTCCTTTCTCTTATCATTATTTCATGAACCAACACAACATAAGCATTGATTTCAAACATCCCGTCATTCTGGATTCGTGTCCTCAGAACGAATCTTGATAACTTTTACAACTTAGATTCATAATTTATCATACTCGTCTGCCTTTGTTCTGGCTCTAAAGCTTTTACACTATCTCCTTATCTTTGGGAATTACTTTCCCGAAAACAATTGACTGAACTTAAATCAGTTTATTATAATCTCTTGCTCCGTGCCTTCCTTGGCCTTTTACCGTCGGGTGGTCTCTCTCTTAGGAGGGTAAGTGATAAAAACAGTCTTTTGTGATTCGTCAATCATTTAGAATCTCAAATGATTCCTATATTTCCTTTAGCCAGGCTCTTGCCTCGACTGGGTCAGCTTGTTCCTTGGAACTCTGAGAGCTTAGCGATTTAAAGGTCCTGAAAGAATTTCTCACCGCACTGTCTCCTCAGGGTGGTGGTTGGGGATAATAGTCTAAGTTCTTTTTAGACAGGTCCATGAATTGCCGTATAGGAGTACCATCTCGGGTCTCCTTTCCTTACTCGACTTTCTGTTTCCTTAGTATGAAATGTTTCATCCTACTCCCCATAATTGGGGTCATCTTTTAATTTAAAATCCTCATTTTCCACTCCATTATGTCATGGGTTCCTTCTATCTTGATGGCGACCTCCCTGACTATCACGTTCAGGGTTTGCTCTAAATCTTATTCCTCAAACTATGGCTCTCATCTAAGTTCTCATCCTTACGCTCTTGAACTTTTGGAACCCAAATTCTATAGGAATACCTCATTATTCCCTTATCATCTTTCTCGATATTAATCTTTTATCTAATTGTTGGCTCCCTGCCTTCATTCATAACTTTTTCTGGCACAATATGATCTTTTCCAATAATTCAGGCTGTATTGCAATCTTAAACAGCTTTTCGGTACCGGCTCCGGTTACCTTCACTTCTATTTCCATTTTCTCAAAATCTCTTATAAACTCTCCAAAAGACATTATCATCTTGAGTCTCTCCTTTTTACTAAGGGCATCAGCCACCATATTGGCTTTCCCCGAATGATAAAGAATCTCCCAATCATTATTCTTGATTAGCTCTAACTGCCTCCTCTGGCATATGTTGAGCTCTTTCTACGTGAAAATGTACTGGAGCACTTATGGCTTAGGTAATTCTTGCACTTCTCTCCATACAAGTAGTGCCTCCAATCCTTAGGGTAAAACTATTGCCACGAGCCTAAGCTCATGAGCGGGGATATCGAATTTCATATTACCTTAATTGTCTTGACATGTACGCGATTACCTTACCGTGCTGCATAAGCACGCACCCTAAGCCCTTGTGCGAAGCGTCACTACACTTCACAAAATCTCCTTTTCCATCCGGCAACGCCAGCATAGGGGCCGTCACCAACCTTTGCTTCAGTTCTTAAAAGCTATTCTCGCATTTCTCTGTCTATTCGAACTTCTCAGTCTTATGAGTAAGCCGCGTTAAAAGGGCTACTATCTTTACAAACTTGAACGAACCTCCGGTAGTCGACCTAACCATGGTCATCAATTCATCAGTGGTCCTTTATCCAATCTTGTCAGGATCCTCCATGGGATCCTCCTCAACAACTATCCCTTCTAGGACAACATCCTCAACCGCTAAATCCTCAATATCAACATCATCCGGTCCTGCATTAGGACACTCTATCGGATCCACAATCCGATCTCCAATTAGTAATAAATATCATCACGATGTTGCTCCTCAACCTCAGGGTTCGGAGTCCCGCTACCATATACGATAACGAACTACGCTCCTATCATGATATTTATAAGGGTTCCCATAAGGGTTTTAACTGTCAGTGCTACGTTAGGTAGCCCGACTATGAACTTGGCAAGAGTTCTTATTATCTTAGTTAACTTATTACCTTAACGTCCCATCATCTCTGAGGTTTATAACGCTTAGCTCTGATACCATTTCTGTAACACCCCCAGATCCGGGGCCGGGGATCCGGGTCGTCACGGTCTTTCTTTCCACAATATCACTTCACTTAATTAATAATAATAACCTTATGCTGTGACCCCACACTAACACACACCACAACCCGTTATAGTCTCAGAGATGAAATTGAAATAAGTACAAGTCTTTGAATCCACAATTTAAAATTATTACAACCCAAATTGATTACTTGATAAATTTACAGTTAATTGCCATTATCTGCCACAAGTTATAATTATACATAATTGATTCTCAAAAATAGAATGTCTGATCTACCAATAGATCTACCTCTGCAGCTATAGCAGCCACAACATCATCGGGAAGACGCGGGACGCTTCCCACGCGCTTGCGCTGGGTCTGCTGGAGTCTGGCCATCTTTCCTAACTGTTGTTGTGTGATGAAGAAATAAAGCAAGAGTGAGCCTTACAGCTCGCAAGATAATATATAGTGATAACAATAATATAAGTATCTAAATGGATACTTACTAGAATCTTTTATCATGTGTAAGATAATTACTGGTATATACTTACTAGTATATGAGCCTTCTCATAGTACTCATGAAAGTCTTGGTCAAAAGAAATGAACCAAGTTTGATATCTTAATGCGATGAAGTCGCAAAATATTCAGTATATATACATATATACTTTTCAAAATATTGGAAGTCCTCTTCCATGCATAATATACACAAAATCCCAGTGTATAACTGTATAAAAATATCGTTGCAAGGTGATCTCATATATTTAACCTTGTCTCAACGTTTTTCTGAAAATCTTTGTCATTCATAAGACAATTATTAATTAGATATAAGTTTAAAAGATGAGGTTACCAAATACCCCAATATACTTATATCTTTCCCAATACTACTTGAACTACCACCATTCAAGTTATAATCAGTTTCAAAAGTTCATCCCACTGATGAGACCACAAGATAAGACTTGAATAGATTCAATCTTTGAAATATTATTGAATGAAAAAGTTATGAGATACTTTATTTAGTCCCGATATATATATATCCACATATATATATCCCTTTAAATATTTCCTGGAATCTCTGTTATGCAAAGTATGAACAGAGTTTGAAACATCCAATGAATTTTGGAAAGGAAAAGAATTTTGGCATAAACCCGATATCTCGCTGATCAGGCAAAGATACCAATAAGTAACCTTTTCTACTGTAGATGGATGAATTCCTCACCGGTCATCACCCTGGCCGCATTAGGACCTCGCGCTCGACCGTACCCCGGTCCCTCACGCGTTGATGGACTGCCACCCAGCCACTTACACAATAATAGACCGTACCCCGGCCTGTCGCTTATGCCGACTCAATGAGATGGGCTTACTTCCCGAACGTTGGGCAAGTAATCAATTCATTTACCAAATCTGCAACCTCGTTGCGAATATAAAATACACCACAGAGCCGGATTCCCCAGGTTTTGAGCGAGTATTTAAATCCCCTTTAAAAGGAAGATCTTAAATATAAAAATGAGTTTTGGGATCCGCTCTGACTTTTAAAAATCATTTTGAAGACTCGAAAACACTTTAAAGAGTGTTTGGAGTAAAGCTGATTTAATGAAGTAAATCAGTCCCCAGAATATTAGAAAATATCTGAATATTATTAATTAAATAATATTCCCATAAAGAATAATCTTTATAAAAAAATAATTGAAGTAGAAGTATTAAAATTTATACTTGAAACGAGTATTAAATAACCAAAGATATACTTATATGAAAGTATTATCTTTATTTGAATAATCGAAAATAAGTTTGATTATTTACACCTTATTCTTTAATAAAATAAAGAATATATCTCAGCAATTAATCGGAGTCATAGATCCTCAAATGAATATTCAAATAATATTCAATAAATAAAATAAGCTGAGTCATAATACCTCGAATGAATATTATAAATAATATTTATTAAATAAAATAAAGGAGTCATACATCCTCAAATGAATATTCAAATAATATTCAATAAATAAAATAAAAAGTCATACGCCTTCGAATAATATTCGAAATAATATTCAATAATAAAATAAAGTTAAAGTTATCGAATAAACCTTATTCGATTTATAGTTTGGAAAACTATAACCATATATATATATATATAATATATATATATATATATATATATATATATCCTTATCCATATATACAAGATTACTCGGGATCCTCGACTCCCGGTTTTAGAAAATATTTTCACCTTTTGGGTCCCTATACTAAGGGTATATGCAAGTTACCGCTATCCTCTAGCATAGGTATTATCAACTGAACCAACAGATATATATTTCAAGAATATGAAACAAGCATGCATATATACCATATCACATGCTACAATATATCGCAAGAATTTGCTAAATAACCAACATGCATCTATCGCAAGATAATGCATATACAAGTGTATTCATCACAACAACAGTATAACGGATAGAATACTTGCCTGAGCGACTGGGGGTTACGAATGGCTCGGGACGAGTCTGGTAACCTATAAACAACAAGTAAGTTGGAATTAAACCAAAGTCACTTGTAAATCTATACTTTAACTAACTTAGACTCTAACGCTTGTTTTGCGCTCACTGATTCGCTTAAGTCACCCGGGTACCCTCGGCTCCACCATTTTTAATAATTTAACCTTTACGAGTTTTAAAGCGATTCCTTCTCGAGTGACTTACCAACTGCCTAAAACACTTACCATAAATGTTTCATGCATTAATTAACCCTTTGTGGTCTTTAACCTACATTTCAAAGTAAGGCGGGGGGAAAAGTTTCGTTCGCGAAACGCCGTTACTTGAAACGGTCGTTTCTCCTAAACCGTGCATCGGAATCGAACGAACTACATATCAAAACGAAGCTCGTAACATGAGCTATCTTAACATGGCAGTGGTCATAATCTAGCAGGGGGTTCTCGGGTCCTAATGCTATGCACAAAAACAGTCCAAAGAAAATCGGACGTTACGACGGCTATGTTTACGCGATTTCCAATTTTTTAAACCATCCACAATCAACCCAAATCAACCTCAAATCCAACATACAACCAACATCCATCCTTATCACATCATAACAACCCCAACCAATCCAATTTAATCATTTATACTTATGCTTAAACTTAACTTTAATCATGCTTAAGTTCTTTTAAATCAAAACCACAACAATTACCATTCCATTTCACTACCATACCAAATCTCAAACTCTAAATCATAACAACAAGCTACAATAACATCCTACTCATCAAAATCACCTTATAATATATATGAACCTAGGGTTTGGAAATGGTATACCTTCCTTGAAGTGGTGGGTGGAGCTAGGAAGCCTTAAGAAGCTTGGAGAAGTTTTAAGAAAGCTTGGATCTTCAAGAAAACAAGACAAACTTCAAGTTAAAAATCTTGAAAACACTATTCATTGTCTTCTTCATTGATTCAATGAAGAAGTTAGAGAAAGAATTAATGGCTTAAACTCATGATATAGCCATAACTAAGCATGAAGATGATTAGGGAATTTTCTTACCAATTTAGGAAGCTTTGATCTTTGATTTTGAAAAATCTATGCCTTGAAAATGCTAAAAAGCCGTGAGCAAGATGAACTCATGCCTTGGTTGTTTTGATTTTTTGATGGAAATGATTTTTACTTGGCTTGGTTGACTTGATTTGTATTTGATTTAGCAAATTACTACCTTGCCCTTGAATTTGTGTGGTTCTTATTCAACCACACCTCCTTCCTTCCCATGTCATGCTTACCTCATCCTCATGATGTCATCCTTCCTTCCTTGTCTTCTTTCTATTGGTTGGATGACATCATTCCCATTAATCCCTTTGATTAACTTCCTAATCGTTGCCTAATGACCGCTGATCTGTTATACGGTTCGCTTAACTTTCGCTTTCATTTATCGTTTGAAGGATCATACCCGGGATCTTATTACTTAGGTCCCCTTAACCTTTCTCAATACATTGTATTCCTTTTATGATCCTCTCTTATAATCCTTTAATTTAAATCCTTTTTATCCTGTTACCTTATACTCAATTCTCTCTGTATCTTGTGGATTTCCGGGAAAAATCAAAGTGTTCGGAATTGGATTCTGACGATCTTTACATACACTTATATACCACATAGAGTACTAATAATATCCCATAAGATCAATAACAGAACCCCTACATAGCGTGGCATGAAAAGTTTTCTCATTCAGCAAAAACACTATTCATAAGGGTTTCAAAAATTTCCAAAAATTGGGGTTATTACAGTTCTTCAACAAACATCTCTCAGCATATCTAAGTTCGTCAATCATCCTCCTTTTAGCATCTTTAAGCTCTGCATTATCTTCACCAATTTGAAAGATTACAGCCCTGAGATCATTAATCTTTGCTTTTCTTATATCCTGATCCAGTCTGATCAAATAAGCTTTATCAGACTCAAGATTGAATTCCACAGCCCTGTAACCCAGAAAGGTAGTTATAATCTTAGCAGTATTGGGCTTCATTTCAACTATATCACCCTTGTGACCTCTGTACTTTGGAACATATGTGCTGTCAGACTTAACAGAATAAAGCCTTTTCTGTCTCTGAATCTGATCCTTCAAATAGGTTGCAGCACTTCCTGTCAATCTGTCATCCACTTGAAGTAAGAATAGTACATGCTCCAATTCTTCAAAATACTTCAATGGAATGGCATTTTGCCTTATATGATAAACCCTACCATCTGTCATGAAGTACAACAAGATGTGTTCTTTCAAGTAGGTATGGTAAACCATTGGTACAGATTCCAGTTGATTCAATCTCTCACGAGTTGCTCCAATACCTGGTTCACTCAAGGAAGTTGGATCATTGGTAGTGTTTTGTATTCTTCTTTCATCAGTACTTCCCAATCCAGTTTTATCTCTTGCTTCCTTTCCAGTAACTACTCTTGCTTCAAAACCACTTGCAGCAGTCTTCAAAGGTTGAGTCTGTTTTGCTTTAGTGAATCCTGGTAGGAGTGTCTTTGGTCTAACTTCTGATATCAAGTTAACTTGAGCTATGTCAGAGGTTACTTGCTTCTTTGGAATATAAGAACTTACTGTCTCTTGACTCTGAACAACTTGAGCCATGTCAGAGGTTGTTTTAAAGAACTTTTCTTGAAGTCAGTGATTTTTTCATTCTCAGGAGGCACATAAACCTTGATAGGTTCACCAACCTTTTCTTTACCCTTGGATCTTGGATCTATCTGTGGTTGTGATTTAACCAATGTTGCTTCAATATTTATCCTTTCTTTTATCACAATGCCTTTGAGTTTTGGAAATGTCTTTTTACCAGAAGCTTCAGATTTAGATATGACTTTTTCTGATTTAAGTCTGGCTCCTTCTTCCATTAAACTCTCCAAGTCCATTCCTGGATTTTCCTGAAGAAATAACTGTCTTGACATTTCTTCATCAAGATCTAAAAGTTCATCAGAACTTATCCTTTTACCAGTAGCAGAACTAATTCTTTTTCCAGTATCAGAACTTGTCCCGTGACTTGTGATTTCAGCTTTTCTTGATGAGAAACCTCTACCTTGACCATGACCTCTACCCATTCCAGAGTTTCCTTGATCATCCTTTTCATTATCCTTCCCTTTCAGTGTCTTGTCAGTCTTGTATTTGGACTTAATTACTTTCTCCCCCTTTTTCGCATCAGCAGGTAGTAGAAGAGAGACAAGCAATTCCACTGAGGCTTGGATTTCAGTAAGTTGAGATTGTTAAGAAGCTTGATTTTGCAGAATATCATCAATCTGAGCTTGTTGTTTCTCTTGAGTCTTCTCAATATAAGCAATCATGTCAAAGGTAGGTTGGAAGAACTTTTTCTTGTCAATTTTCTGAATTTGGTCCTGTTTGATGAATTCTTCCTGAATCTTGTGTAGCTCTGCATGAGTAGTTGAATGGAGACCTTGTAGATGTTTAGTACTCATCAGAATTTAAGCTGGGTTTTGAAATCATCAGAATTTAACATTTCATCAGCTTTTGTCAAGTGCTCATCCAGATGCTTTGCGGATGGAACACAGGAAACTGAGTTCCATTCCTTAGTCCAAATCTGTCCTTCAGGAGTTTCACTCCAAGGCACTGGTGCTTCTCTGGTAACAAACTTCTTAACAAGTTCAGATTTAAGAATAGTTTGTTGAGGAGCATGTCCTGAAGGACCTGCTTCATCAGCATCTGTATTTGGAGCAGCATCACCAGTATCTCCAGCATTTGCAGCATCAGAACTTACATAATCAGTATCTTCTGATAAAACAACAGTGTGAGTAGCAATGGAGGCTTCAACATCCTCTAATTGCTGATCTGGTTCTAAGTTCTGATCAACAGCCATATCCTGATGCTCACATATATTCTGATCATCAGCATCTAGATGCAGAGAAGGTGTAGAAGAGAAGTCTGGATTTTGAGCAGCATCAGTAACAGGTGTTGTTGATGGATTAGTTGCTGTTGGAGCTTCTAAGAGAATTACTTCAGGCACAACCAGGTTCTGAACATCAATCTCAGTATTTGTGCCTGGAACAACAGGAGATACAGATGTTCGAACAGGAGACACAGATGGTGTGTTGGCCTTGTCAGGAACAGCTTTCTGAGATGGAGTTGATGAAGAAGAAGTGACTTTAGCAAATTCCTTTTCTTGTGAGATCAGAGATTCCTGATCTCCTTCCTTAGCTGCTGCTTCTTCATCATCTGAAACTGGCCTTTTTGCCCTCTGTTTCTTGTATCTCTTTGTAGATATGGATTCCTTGGGAGTGTCAGGAACAGTCATTCTTCTAAGCCTCTTGAGAAGCCTAGATCCCCCAATTCCAGAATCCTTCTGAGAAGTCACTGTCTCAGCTTCTTTGAGAACAGGTTCTGATGTAGAACCCTTTTCCTCACTGTCAGACTCATCTCTCAAAGCAATCCTCCTTCTCTTTTGAGGTGTTTGAGGAACAGTCTTTATCCTCTTAGGCTTGGAAGATGAAGGCTTCACGGTAGGTGCTGAGGATGAGGGTTGAACTGTCTGTGAAGTGGAGAGATAGGATTTGATATACTGCCTGAGGGTTGGTTGAGTAGTATGAGTTGTATGTTCTGATGGTTGTTGTGGTATTTGGGAGGTGGTTGTTGGTTGAACATCAGGATAAACAGATCTATAGGAATCAGGATCAGCATTAACTAAGATCTGTTTTATAGACTGAGGAATCTGTAAAGGTCTAATCACTTGTTTCTTAGTGTCAGCATTTACCAGGTCATTAAAGTAACGTTTTGCAACTTTAAAAGGTGGAGTTAAGGTACTGGTTAGTCGAGGTTCATCAGTACAAAAAGTATATATAAGTTGACAGAATCTAGCAAAGTAAACAACATTCCTATCCTCTATCATCCTATCCCCAATAAAACCTATTATAGCCGTTGTAAAATCAAAATGAGTTTGGTTTATAATGGCATACCCGATGTGCTGACTCATTATGGGGATGACATCAAAATTCGAACACTTGTTCCCAAAAGCTTTAGTGATGTAGTCGAAGAAGAAGCTCCATTCCCTTCTGATATGAGCCCGTTTCAACTGCCCAAGTTTTGCCAAACTCTGTTCATACCCCAAACTGGCCATTAACTCCTGAAGAGCTGATTCCTCTGGAATTGAAAAAGTACATCCTTCTGGGAGATGTAGAGCCTTGCGTATTGTACCAGGAGTGACTGCATATGGAGAATCACCCACTTCAAAAACAATACTAGGAGTACCAGTTTGACCACCATTATCAAAGTTTCCAGTCCTCCAAAGTGTCATAACTTGTTGGCTTGAGAAGACTGAAGGTTGGGTCAAGGCATACCCGATTTCACTGTGTGCAAGAAGATCTTGCACAAAATGCAATTCAGACGGAGCTTCAGGATTATCAAGAATTGCAGCATAGTTGTTTGGAACAAATTTAGCTCCATCAATGATTAAATCCTTAGGTTCCATGAAATTAATCGAGATTTATAAGTGCCTGTTAGGTGTTTGATAGAATGTCTATATGAAAAACCAACGTTAGAAGAAGAAAGAGAGTAAAGCAAATAGAGAGAAAAAAGTATGAAAGGAAATAAAAGATTAAAAAATCCTCTCTCTGTCTTATACTTTTGAAAAAGAATGTAACCGTTGGACACCTGTCAGAAATGCAGTAAAAACGAATAGTTAATGGGCACGAGAAAACAGTAATCATTACTTACCCACTTGCAGTTTTTCAAGGAAAAAACCGTTCCACTTACCCAGTTATTCCATTAATCAAGGTGAATCAGTTTTAATTCAAAATTGAAACTGTTCCCACTTATTTAATTATTTTTCACTGCAACATCAGTATTCTGAAAAAAATTCGAGTGAAAATGACCATAATAAATCAGATGAGCAAGTACTGATAAAATAAAATCAGAACTTAAGTTAAAACAGAATTTATATGGTCATCATAATATGAATATGTATCAGGATTTATCAATGCATTACAAAATATCTCAGAGACAAGATCTTGAAACAAAAACAAATTTCATTAATATATCAAGAGAATACATTCATGAAATTTAAATTACATCAGAACTTTTTACAAGATTGCCCTAAGCTGCTAAACCTAACGTCAACAGCCTTCTTTCCTAGCTCAAGAAGCAGGGCAAGGCTGATGATGAAGAAAAATAGGAAGAAGAAAATAAATCATTTCTTCTTCCTACTCTCGACAAACAGAATAGCGAGTCGAATGATTCGCTCTTGCTGGCGGAGAGCTTCCAGCCTTTCCTCCTCCAATCGCTCCAGATGGCGATGGTAGTCCATGTAGAAGAACAGGAGGTGGGTGAGTACCTCCTGGGGAACTGAGTCTCATATCTCATCAGGAATGGCAGTGACGTGCCATTCCTGCTGCCAATCGGCATATCTCAGCTCCATGTTGAATGTTTCGTAGTTCAAAAACATATTGTAATTGACCATGGTGTTTTTGATATAAAGATTATGAAGGTGAGTTTGTGATAAAAGATTTGATGGGAAGGCTGATGTGAAGTGGTTGCTTATATAGGCAAGAGAATGTCAGGAGACGCAAAGAAATTTAATGCTGACAGGTAGAATTAATTCTACCTCGTCTCCCCAGACTTGGAAAAAGAAAAACATTCATTGGAAAGAGAAAACATGGTTTAATGCGCACAAGAAGCAAGTAAAAGTTGACTGTTCATGTACGAGTACCACTATCCCTAACTATAGTGACTATTAATCTTCCACTTCAACATATTCTGGTTTAAACTGAGACTGTTGTCAAATTTTATCCACAAATAAGTCAAGTAAAGAATCAGACTATAATATCAGAACTTAGACTTATATCAGAACTTAACAGTCATCAGAACATAATTTCTTAACTCGAAAAAGGAATGCCTATTTTAGTAAGTCCTCACACAAATTCTGATTTATATTCTTCAGAACTTAATCATCAGAACATGCAATCAGAACTTGTCCTCAGAATTTGTGCAATGTGACACAATGACTGTTCATCTAAAACAACATAGATCACCACAGTGATTTTCATCATTCATATGGAGTGGTTAGTGTGTGCATTAAGCTAAATATCAGACAAGGAGTAAAGTCTGATTCACTTTAGTACATCTTAGAAATAAGGCATAATTAAAACTTTGCTAAAGAGCTGTCATTATTCTGAAACCTACTGTTGAATGAGTTTATGCTTGAGTCCATCTCAACTATTTTGTGCTAATTTTGTGCATCTTTTTAAATTCCATTTTACAGTGGCTTCTCAGTGTAAGTGAGTCACGACTGCTTATCAGAATTTATGCTATTATCAGAGTATTTCTCCAGTAACCATAGAGTGTGAAAAGTCACCAAGAAAATATTTTGCTTTTTTAATGCATATTTACTTAATACCAGCAATGCACTTGGGTCGTCCCTTCCACATTTTTACTCTAGATCTCAAAGGAGTACCTGATTTTAATCCATGATTATTTTTTTTTCTTTTGATAAGAGAGGTTTACCAGCACTTAGTACATTCAACAGATTTACTAGCATCAGAACTTAACAGATGAGAAACAATATTCTAGTTTGTGACTTAGTAATAAGATAGACCAAGTAAACTCAACTAAGCTCAATTATCAGAATTTGCTTGTGTCAATAGATTTCCACAGTAATAATTACTTCTTACATGGGATCCCTTGTTTATTGAAGACTACTAGGTCAGCATCTAGCACAGTTATCCTCATAGGATTGAATAGTTACCTAAACAGACATATCACTATCAGAGTTTAGAAACATTTATCAGACAACAGTCAGTACTTAAACACATTTTTCAATTAAGCACAGAATACACAAAGAGATTAAATTCTGTAAATACTGATCATAAAGTCTGATGCATCAGAACAAAACTAAGCAGATTTAGAGAAAGAACCTGAAACCATTCCAAGTTCAATTACCAATCTTGTAAAAGTAGCTTCACACAATGGTTTTGTGAAGATATCTGCTAGTTGTTGATCTGTTGGAACAAAGTGCAATTCCACTGTACCTTCATCCACATGTTCCCTGATGAAGTGGTACCGGATGCTGATGTGCTTTGTCATAGAGTGTTGAACTGGATTACCTGTCATAGCAATAACACTTTGATTATCACAGTAAATAGGGATTTTGAAATATGTTAACCCATAATCCAGTAACTAATTCTTCATCCAAAGAATCTGTGCACAACAGCTTCCTGCAGCAATATATTCTGCTTCTGCAATTGATGTGGAAATTGACTTTTATTTCTTGCTAAACCAAGAAACCAATCTGCCTCCAAGAAATTGGCAGCTTCCACTTGTGCTTTTCTTGTCAATTTTGCAACCTGCAAAATCTGCATCTGAGTAACCTATTAGTTTAAAATCTTATTCTCTGGGATACCACAATCCCAGATAAGCTGTTCCCTTAAGATACTTGAAAATTCTTTTCACAGCTGTTAAGTGAGGTTCTCTTGGATCTGCTTGACATCTTGCACAAAGACAGGTAGCATACATGATATCAGGTCTACTAGCAGTTAGATAGAGTAGAGAGCCAATCATACCTCTGTAATCAGTAATTTTTACTGATTTACCAGTATCCTTATCCAGTTTTGTTGTAGTGGCCATGAGAGTGAATGCACTTGAACAATCTTGCATTCCAAATTTTTTCAGCAAGTTTCTGGTGTACTTAGTTTGACAAATAAAAGTGCCTTCTTCATTCTGCTTGACTTGAAGGCCCAGAAAATAGCTAAGTTCCCCCATCATACTCATCTGATACCTTGACTGCATCAGTTTGGCAAACTTCTTGCAAAGTCTGTCATTTGTAGACCCAAAAATGATATCATCAACATAAATCTGGACCAGAAGTAAGTCCTTTCCATGGTTGAGGTAGAACAGTGTTTTGTCTATAGTTCCTCTATTAAATCCACTTTCCAGAAAAAACTGAGCTAAAGTCTCATACCATGCTCTGGGAGCTTGCTTAAGTCCATAAAGTGCTTTATCAAGCCTGTAGACATAATCTGGATGTTTGGAATCTACAAAGCCTGGAGGTTGTTCAACATATATTTCCTCCTCCAATTCTCCATTGAGAAAAGCACTTTTCACATCTATTTGAAAGACAGTAAACTTTTTGTGAGCAACATAAGCCAAAAATATCCTTATGGCTTCTAACCTAGCAACTGGTGCAAATGTTTCATCATAATCAATTCCCTCCTGTTGAGAATATCCTTTTGCAACCAGCCTTGCCTTATTCCTTGTAATTATGCCATCACTGTCAGTTTTGTTTCTGAATACCCACTTTGTACCAACAACAGATCTATTCTTTGGTCTTGGCACTAGGGTCCACACTTTGTTTCTTTCAAATTCATTTAACTCTTCCTGCATTGCTTGCACCCAATCAGCATCTTGAAGAGTTTCTTCCACTTTCTTTGGCTCAGTCTGAGAGAGAAAATAATTGTAAAGACATTCGTTTGAAGTACCTGTTCTAGTTCTGACTGCCGCATCAGGATTTCCAATTATCAAATCAGGTGTATGTGATTTAGTCCACTTCCTTGCAGATGGAAGGTTTTCTCTAGAACTGGATGCTCCCCCATGATCCATGCTGTCTTCAACTTCATTTTCTGATGCTCCCCCTGAAACTATGCTCTCTGAGTTGGATTCTTCAGAATTTAGATTTTCAGAACTATCAGAACTTGGCTTATCAGAACTTGACGAATCAGAACTTGAAGAGCCAGATGTATGTTCTGATGCTTCTTGAGATGTGGCCATAACCACTCTTGTTCTCAAATTATAGACTCTGAAGGCTTTTGTGGAAATTGGATATCCAACAAAAATTCCTTCATCAGCTTTTAGATCAAATTTGGATAGCTATTCAGGATGAGTCTTAAGAACAAAACACTTGCATCCAAATACACGAAAGTACTTCAGATTTGGCTTCTTTTTCTTCACCATCTCATATGGTGTTTTTCCTTGCTTGTTAATGAGTGTTGCATTTTGAGTAAAATAAGCAGTCTGCACAGCTTCAGCCCAGAAATAGGTTGGAAGCTTTGCTTCTTCAAGCATTGTACGTGCAGCTTCAATGAGAGTTCTATTCTTCCTTTCAACAACTCCATTTTGCTGTGGAGTTCTAGGAGCAGAAAATTCCTGCTTAATTCCATGGTTTTTGCAGAACTCTTCCATTATCAAATTCTTGAACTCAGTGCCATTATCACTCCTTATGGTTTTCACAGAATCTTTGACCAATTTCCAGATGTTTGACATGATCAATCAAGATAGATGCAGTTTCACTTTTTGTGTGCAAGAAATACACCCATGTGTATCTGGTGAACTCATCCACTATGACCAACGCATATTTCTTCTTTGCAATAGACATGACATTCACTGGACCAAATAGATCAACATGTAGTAGATGATAAGGCTCTAGAATTGATGATTCAGTCTTGCTCTTGAATGAAGATTTTCTTTGTTTGGCCTTCTGAAAAGAATCACAAAGGCCATCAGGAGCAAATACTGACTTTGGCAGTCCTCTCACAAGATCTTTCTTGACTAGTTCATTTATATTGTTGAAATTTAAATGAGAGAGTTTCTTGTGCCAATTCCAGCTTTCTTCAATTGATGCTCTACTAATCAGACAGATTGCAGAACCATCAGTACTTGTTGAAAGCTTAGCTTCATAAATGTTACCACGCCTGTATCCTTTCAGAACAACTTTGCCTTTAGATTTACTCATAACTTCACAGTGTTCTTCAAAGAAATCAACATGATAACCTCTGTCACAGATTAGACTTATACTCAGCAGATTGTGTTTAAGTCCTGAGACCAGAGCTACTTCTTTAATGATGACATTCCCAATATTGATATTGCCATATCCCAATGTTTTTCCAATGTTGCCATCTTCATAAGAAACACTTGGGCCAACTTTCTGCACAAAGTCTGATAGCACGGCCTTATTTCCAGTCATATGTCCTGAACATCCATTGTCCAGAACTAGAATATTTTTCGTGTTGCCCTGCAATCATAAAGACCACTAATGATTAGTTTTAAGGACCCAGACTTGCTTGGATCCTTTGGCCTTATCAAGTTTGTTAACATTTGCAGCGGATTTAGCATCAGAGTTTATGTTAACATTTTTCTTATCAGAACTTACACTATCAGACTTTGAATCAGAATTTACACTAGAAGGAACAATGGAAACTTTCTTCAAAGAAGGTTTTATTTGATAATAATCATAGTACAAACTATGATATTCCTTACAAGTATAAATGGAATGCCATAAACTACCACAATGAAAACAAGGATTTTGTGGTTTATA
Source organism: Apium graveolens (assembly GCF_009905375.1). Classification (NCBI taxonomy): domain Eukaryota; kingdom Viridiplantae; phylum Streptophyta; class Magnoliopsida; order Apiales; family Apiaceae; genus Apium; species Apium graveolens. Next base: position 43,576,173 of record NC_133649.1, read on the forward strand.
TCTAACAGACTGACTCTTAACTCCTGATTTTGAAGGTAAGGAGTTTATGTTCTTATTCTTCCTGCAAAAGGAAGCCAGATGGTTAGAACTTCCACAGTTATGACACGTTTTCCTAGGAGCTTCAGGAATAGGCTTATAATTATTGCTTTTATTCAAACCTTCCTTTCCATTCCTATTTTTCCTAGGTGATTTTACCTTGTTTGCATTCTTCACATCTTTCAGCTTATGCTTAAGCTGCTTCTTAGTCATTAAGCCTATGTTTACTTCAGCTGTCTTTTCCTGTTTTAGTTTGTCAGAAGTTAATTCCTCTTTAACTTCTGATTTCTCATTATCAGACTTTATAGTTACAAACTTAACAGGTTTTAACTTTGGCTTTTGCTTAACAACATGCTTAATTTCTACAGTTCCTTTATCATTCTTATCCTCTCCATAACCTAAGCCCTCTTTCCAATTTTCACTACTTAGCAAATTTTGAGTTGTTCTGCCAGAGTTAGTCCAAGTCCTGATAATCTCTCTTTCCTTTTCTAACTCAGTTTTTAGAGATTCATTCATTTTTAGCACTTCATCCCTAACATAAAAAGCATCATCTCTATCTTTCTGAGTTTGATGGAACATAACTAACTCTTTTTCTAAGAAATCATTTCTTTTCTTAAAAGCAAGATTTTCAGAAGTTAATCTTTCACATGTTAAAGTTTGATCTCTATAACTAACAAACATGGTTTTAAGATATCTTCTCAACTCATTAATATCATCAGTATGAAAATCATAAGTAGTCTGAGGTACCTTTGTTTCAGCAGCTTCAGAACTGCTCTCAGCACTTTCTTTATCAGCATTTGCCATTAAAGCATAGTTCTCCTCACTTTCAGAGTCTGAGGTGTCTGTCCAGCTTTTCTTCTTTGTGACAAGAGCCTTGCCTTTGTCACCCTTCACTTTTTTGCAATCAGGAGATATGTGGCCTTTCTCACCACAGTTATAGCATTTGACATTGGTATAATCTCCTCTATCAGACTTTCCTACTCTGCCCTCAGATCTTCTGAAATTCTTCTTATCAGAACTTGTGCCTTTCCTGGAAAACTTCTTTCCCTTCCTGAACTTCCTGTATGCAATCTTTGTGATCCCTTTCACCATAAGAGCACACAGCTTCATCATCTCTTCATCAGCATCAGTCTCAGGCAAGCTTTCAGAATCTGAGTCATCATCACTTTCAGAACTTGATGACTCAGTATCAGACTTTGTGAAAAGAGCTTTACCCTTGTCTTTCCTTGTGGTAGCTGCCTTGGGGGATTCTTCTTCAGCCTTAAGAGCAACTGTCCTTGAATTTCCTCCTTTCCTCTTGCTTCTTTGTTCCATTTCAAGTTCATGAGTCTTGAGCATTCCATAAATTTCATCAAGAGTTGTTTCATCAAGATTGTAGTTGTCTCTTATTGTTGTTGCCTTCAAATCCCAACATTCAGGAAGAGCTAACAGGAATTTAAGGTTTGAATCTTCAAGATTATACTCCTTATCAACCAATGACAAATCATTCAAGAGTTTGACAAATCTATCATATAAATCAGTCAATGACTCATTTGCCTTTGAGTCAAAGTGTTCATACTCTTGAGTGAGTATTGTCTTCTTGTTCTTCTTAATTGTATCAGTTCCTTGACACCTTGTTTCCAGAGCATCCCATTTCTCCTTAGCAGTCTTGCAGTTAATTACCCTGTTTGACATTACATTATCAAGGGCACTATGCAGTAAGTGTCGTACCTTAGCATCCTTAGCAATTGATGCGATATCTTCAGCAGTATAATCACTCTTCTCCTTTGGTACGGTCATTGCTGCTTCACCTGCAACTGCAACATCGAGCTTGGTTGGTTTGTGAGGCCCTTCCTTGATTCTATCAAGATATTCTGGATCTGTTGCTTTCAGGAACATGGTCATCCTTACCTTCCATATGGGATATTCAGATGGTCTCAGTATGGGAACTCTGATGGTCTCATACCGACTTTGAATTTGTGTCTTTGGTGGTTCTTCAGTTTTGGTAGGCTTAGTTGGAGTTTCTGTGTCAGACATGATTGTGTTTGGATCTTAAACATTATGTGCATTAACAGATAGGCTCTGATACCACTTGTTAGGTCACACACACTGTAGAGGGGGTGAATACAGTGTAAAGTACAATCAAATCGAACTTTAATATCTCAAGTAACAGAAAACAAACTTTATTGAAACAATAAACTCTGTTACAGTATGGAACTGTTACCTCTCAGTGATGAACAAATATCACGAGAGCTGCTAGGGTTACAATGAATAATCTTCTCGAATATAATAACACTTATAGTGTAAACCCTATGTCTGTGTTTATATACTACACAGTTACAAGATAATCGCTAATTGATATGGAATATAATTCTGCTTCCTAAAATATATCAATCAGATATCTTTTCTTCCAAGTATTCTATTTTATATAGAATTCCTTCTTCATGCATATCTCTTCTTATGTTTATCTCGATCTTCTTTCCTTTAATCAGCTACTGTCCTTATCTGAACATCCTTCAACACTTAAGTTCTGATATCCATCTTCTGATGATTATCTCCTGATAATATAAGTACTGATATCCTTAAGTCCTGACTTCCAGTAAGTACTGATTTATCGTGTTTAAGTAAGATCTGAAAATTAACATAAATCATATTAACCATGACATTATCAAATATATCTAACATATTTGGCTAAGGCTATATCAGAAGATACTAAAGAAGCTGAGGAAGGGGATCAGGAATCTCTGGTCTCACAAGAACCATTTATCATTGAAGCCCTTCCAGCTCGAGCCAAAGACACTGCTAATGACATAGTTGTTACCCCTCATGTCTCTCCTATTAAAGCTATAGATGATGCTAAAGAACGAACTGATAATTCTGAAATAGATATTCATAATTTGAATTACCTGAAGTTCTTTATCTGGAAGCTCCATCTACATCAAAGACACCAGCTTTGGAGATAAATTCTGCTGATCAGAATTTAGATGATGTTATTCCTGAATCTCTAGTTGCTTCACACACTGTTGAGCTATCAGAACAGAATGAGTCTTCCTCAAGTTCTGATGACAGCATCTCTGTTGAGACTCCAGTACCTACTCTGGTCAAGGAAGAATTGGTGAAGAAGTTTGTTGAAAAGGAAGCACCTATTCTTTGGGAGGATACTCACAAAGGTGTTGAGTGGACCAAGAAGTGGAATGAATTAGATTTTATTCCATGTTCTAAAATGCTGACAGAGTATATTGTAAAAGCTGATGAGTTGCTCACAAATGCTGATCTCAAGACACAACTCAAGATCACAGCTCTGTCTATAAAACATCTTCAAGGTCTACATACTTCTACTCATGAAAAGGTTGATACACTCAGGGAACAAGCTGATAAGTTCAATCTACAAATCAAGCTTGACAAGAACAGGTATATCAGACCTATTTCTGATAAAGTTGCAACCATTGAGAAAACTTAAGAGAAGCAACATGCCCAAATTGATGAGGTTCTAGCTAATCAAGCTTCTCAGAACGCTCAATTGGATGAAATTCAATCTTCAGTTGAACTTCTTCTTTCTCTCCTACTTCCTGATGATGCCAAAAAGGGGGAGAAGGTAGTTAAGTCCAAATGCTCACCTACTCAAGAACTGAAGAAAAAGGATGAAAAAGGTGATGACCAAGGAAACTCTGAAAAGAGCAGAGGTCAAAGAAAAGTTCAAGAAAAATCTTCTATTCAGAACAAGTCAAGTTTTGATGCTGTGAATGCTCAAAGATTGAAGTCAAGTGGTGATAAGCAAAGTCTGATGTCAAGTTCTGATATTCTGATTCAGTCGGGATATGAAGACTCTCAGAAGTTCTTGCAAACTCTGAAGTTAATGGGGAAGCAGACTACTATTTATTACAAAGATCCTAAAATTCAGACACTTGATGAGGAGATAGCAAGAAGATTATTTCTGAAACACAATCCAGGAATGGATTTAGAAACTCTCAAGGAGAAAGAAGCTAGATTTGCTGCTGAGAAGACAAATCCTAAGTCTAAAGCTTCTGATACAAAGAAACCTCCAAGGCCTAAGGAAAAAGGCATTGTGATCAAGGAAAAGTCAAATTCTGAAACTTCAAAGTTCAAGACTAGATCACAGACTGAGAGTGATCCCAAAGACAAAGGGAAAAGAAAAATTTATGAACCAACCAAGTCACTGGACTTGAAAACTTCTCAAGCTCTGATGAAACCAGTGTGTAAAATGGTTCAAGTAACTGATGATAATCTTGTTGAAGATGAAACTGTTCAAATTCTAAAAAGAAGAAAGATAATTGAAGATTCTAAAATAACCTCTGACACTGCTCAAGTTGTTATTCAGAATAAAGAACAGGAAGGTACAGAAGAAACAACAAATTATGATCAAGCTATCAAGACATCAACTATTGACAATGCTCAAGTTGATTTGGATAAAATGACAATTGCTAATAAGAAGAAGCTGTTATGGAAGAAAGCTACTCCAGTTGAACCAAAATCCAATCTCATGATTAATCAACTTGCTACATTTGGGTTGAAAGCCAAGAAACCTAGAGATAGAGCTGGATTAGGTTCTGATGAAGAGAAGATTCAAACAGGAGTAGAGGTTACTCTAAGAGATCCTTTCATATTAACAAACAAACCATATGAACAAATCAAACAAAGGCACCTTGACAAGGTGTTGTCTGCTCAAGTTGTGATAGATTATCATGATAAGGAGAATCTAAAAGAGAAATTGATCTTATTTCTCAATGATGGAATGACTTATAGATTAGCTGATACCGATGTATTAAAGAAGTCTATCAGAGAACTACAACATATTCACTATCTTCTGGAAGTAAAATCTGATTTTACAAGAAGATGGTCAGAATACATTTTTAAGGCTATAAGAGATCTATTCAGGATCTCTGGTACAAAGACTTCTCATTACAGTCCAATGATTAATGAAGGTGATGAAAAAGAAATTCCTATGCTGAAGAATTCTGTTAAGGTGGAAGTTATTCTGAAAGGAAGATGCTTATGTTATAATGAAAACTTTTCACATCCTAAGGTTATTAGACTTGGTGATGGACTTGAAAGAACATCCATTCAAGCTCTCAGAATAACCATTTATCAAATTGGTGATAGTAAGGAAGAAAAACTGATACAGGTCAAAGCACAGTTTGTTGAAGTTCTGAAGAAAGCTGAAGATAATCTGATAAATGATTTTGTTAAGAATCATTATAAATTCAGGTTGATTAAGTGATGTTGGTAAAGCTGGATGTTTTGTAAGTTATAATTAATAGCCTTATTAAACTCTTATTGCGTTTGAACTTAAATGTTTTTGACATCATCAAATCTATTAACTTGTACATTCTTGCATAATTTACAAGTTGGGGGAAATTGTTGGATATATTTGAGATGTCATGTCTAATATGTTTCATGTTTAGTTTTCAGATCTTAACTAACAGGAAATATCAGTACTTACTGGAAGTCAGGACTTAAGGATATTAGGTCTTAGATTATCAGAAGATAATATCAGAAGATGGATATCAGAACTTAAGTACTGGAGGACTAACAGTAAAGGAAGGAAGCTGATTCACAGGAAAGAAGATCGAGACTAATGAAAGAAGAAGATATGCATGGAAAGAGTTAGAGGACTAGAAGAATTATATAAGATATCTGGTTGATATATTTTAGGAGACATAATTATATTCCATATCAGCTAGAAGTTATCTTGTAACTGTGTGTCTATATAAACACATACATAGGTTTACTCTATAAAAGTTACGATCATCGAGAAGATCATATATTGTAACCTAGCAGCTCTCGTGATATTTGTTCATCACTGAGAGAGAACAGTTCCATTATAACAGAGTTTATTATATCGAATACATCTGTTTTCTGTTACTTGTGCTTTAAATTGATTTGATTGTATTCTACATTGTATTCAATCCCCTTCTACAGTGTTGTGTGACCTAACAAGAGTAGTGAAGCAGCATGGAGTTAGACTAGATATGTTTTGTTTTATTATCTTGTCTTATTGTAATGTAAACTTGGTGATATATAAACCAAGTGTAGCTAGTAGAACATTCAACTAAGCAAACACATTTTAAGCGAGATAGAAAAAGCTATACTTGTCAAGAATTTCTCTATAGTTTGTTTGTTCTACTTGTAAAGCAGCTGTAAGCTAATTGTAAGCTACACAGAGTTCTCAAACTGATATTTATATATCTCTAGTGGATATATTCAAATCCACCAGAAAGTTTTAAAAGCTTGTGTTTTTATTACTTTGTGTTTTGATTTATATAACTCTTTCATTCGACACTCTGCAAATAAAAAACTTATATATATTCAGTTAGAACAGTTTTAAAATCTTGAAAAAGTAGCCAGAATTACATTCAACCCCCTTCTGTAATTCTTGTTGTATTGTTAGGGAATAACAATTGGTATCAGAGCAAGCTTTTGAAGTACAAAGAGTGTAAAGATCACAACAAACAATAAGATGAACAAGAAGGATGTTGGAGTCAAAATTCCAATTCTGGAAAAAGATAATTATCACCACTGGAAGGTGAAAATGCACCTACATCTTCTTTCCCAAGATGAGGCCTATATGGATTACATAGAGAGAGATCCTCATGTACCAATGAGAGCTGCAAATGGAAATGAACCATCTGTTCCCAAACCTAGGCATGAATGGTCAGATCCTGATATTGAGCAAGTCAGGAAAGATAAGAAGGCCATGAATATTTTGTTCAATGGAGTTGATGGTGATATGTTTGATAACATCATTAACTGTAAAATAGCCAAAGAGGTTTGGGACACAATCCAGATTATTTGTGATGGTACTGAGCAAGTAAGGGAGAACAAGATGCAGCTACTGATTCAGCAATATGAGCATTTCCACTGTGAAGAAAGTGAGTCTCTCACTAATATTTTTAGTAGATTTTAAAAGCTACTAAATGCTCTGAAGTTTCATGGAAGAGTCTATCAAACAAAAGACTCTAACCTCAAGTTCCTTAGATCTCTTCTAAAAGAATGGAAGCCAATGACAGTTTCATTGAGAAATTCTCAGGATTACAAGGAGTTCACCTTGGAGAGACTGTAAGGCATCCTAAAAACTTATGAGCTTGAAATTGAGTAAGATGAGAGGATGGAGAAAGGAGGGTCCATAGCACTGGTTGCTGAGTTAGAGAAAGAGAAAGAGATGAAGGTAGAAGTTGTTGAGTCTACATCAAAGGTCTGTGAAAGCAAGGGTAAAGAGATGGTAGTTGATAATGAAGATCACTTGAGCCAAGATGACATGGATGATATTGATGAACATCTACTATTCCTATCCAGAAGATTTTCCAAGCTCAAATTCAAAAAGAATTTTGGAGCAACCAAGCCAAGTAGAAACATGGTGGATAAATCCAAATTCAAATATTTCAAATGTGGCTTGGTAGGGCATTTTGCAAGTGAATGTATAAAGTCTGATTCTAGCAAGAAGAAGTTTAACGCCCTCCAGACCCGGGGTATAAATTTGGGGGTTACTAGCTAATCACCAAACCTGTACAATCTGATTAACAAATAATAAAGAAATGAATCTAAACTCCTTTAACACTAACCAGGATCTTTTTAGGTTGAAGTATGAAAAATAAGAACCACTAATTACTTTATTAAAAACCAAATTCAAAATCTTACAAACTTTCTTTATTACAAACCATTGTCTAACCAGTTTTAAACTAATTTCATTTTTTATTCAAACACACACTAACTATCTACACTCCACCTGTTCGGGCAACTCAAAGCTCTCTTCCTGGATTGGGATCAACACCTTGGGTATGAGAGGATCCCGAGGCTTCACCCGCTTCTTTACCACTCGAGTCCTGATGGGTTTCATATTCCTTCTTAACTGAAAATAATAAGGTGAATAACAACAAAAATGGGTGAGCCGAAAATTGCTCAACAAGTCCATAAAATATAAACAGTGTTTAAGCAGTTTGAGTGAATCGGTAACCTGGGTATATCTGCAAAGATATAACCCCGTGAGAATAAAAAAAGGCTATTACTGGCGAGTATAAACGAACTAAACTGGACACAAGTTCGCATCTATACCCTGCTGATCATCCAGGATACAGTGCAGATCTATATCCCACTATATAGATCCAATCGGACACCTAGGCACTACGACCCATCTCAAGGATCCGGTTATGTCCCGGTCCTTAGGATCAAGTAAACTTAATCCCCAAAAGTATCACTATCCAGTCCATGAAGTAGCAATCAGAACAATCGGTATGCTTTGACATATTCTAATCACCAGAATATATCAATATATGTGAATAACAATTGGAATATGAACAATGAATTCAAAGGAAAAGGAGAAATCAAGAATCGAAAGGAAATATGAACAAGAATCAAAAGAGTGCAAAGGTGATAAGAATCTGAAGAAATATCACTATTATGAAATTAGAATAGGGGAAAATTTGCCTTCTGTGCGACTCACTTCAATTGTATCACCTTTGTCTTTTACTGGCTCAACCTGCCTTGCTGGCTTAACTTCTGTTAGAAAATAGACTGGTTTAGTCATTTCGTACTTCAATTGCGTCTTGAACCGACTTCACATCGTTCCTATTGTCTACCCATGCGCTTATGACTGACTCGTATATTATATATTAACAAGTAAGACTCGATTAACCATATAATACACATAATCACATAAGTACATAATCATTTTTATAGTTAAAATAATTTTTAGAATCAAAATCGACTCGCTGATCGCTTAACAGATCATTATCTTACTCGTTTCCTATTTTTTCAGAATTTTTCAGACTCGTCTCGACACACAATTCGACTGATAATCAAATAAATAACAAACTCAACTAATTTCTAGAAGAAATTAGGTTTTAATATTATTTTTAATGAAAAGAATTCATTTTTCTGAGTCAAAGGGCTTTCGTTTCGCTCGAATCGGACTAACGGTCTAATTAATATCAATTAAATACAGATAAATCAATTTATTATTCAATATAAATAATTATTACTAATTTTTAAACCCTAAAATAATTTTTAAATAATTATTTAAGAAATATCAGAATTAAAAATGATTTTTCTATAATTTCTGGAATTAAAATGAATTTATTATGATTTATTGAAAATTATTTGATTAATTATCAAAATAATTGATCATTTTTAAAAAATTAATAAATAATAAATAAGTAATTAATAATTAATAAATAATTGGGAAAATAATTAAATCCAATTTTTAAAAATACCTGGACAACACAGAATGCACGTAACACATAGCAATTAGGGTTTGACAGTTAATTCCACATAAATGACACATTAACACACATAATTTATTATAAATATGATATAATACATACGTAAATTTCCCAGACGTTACATCCTCCCCCCCTAATATGATTCTGTCCTCAGAATCTTATTGAGAAAACAAATGAGGATATTTCTCTAACATTTCACTCTCAAGTTTCCAAGTTGATTCTTCAACCATAGGGTTTCTTCACAATACTCGCACTAGAAACACATATTTATTTCTCAACACTTTCTCTCGCCGATCTAAAATTCTTATCGGCTGTTCTACAAAAGATAAATCAGGTTGGATATCTACCGGTTCATATTCTATTACATGCCTAGAATCAGGATTATATCGCTTAAGTATCGACACGTGAAACACATTGTGAATATGTTGCATATGAGGCGGTAAAGCTAATTCGTACGCAACTTTTCCTACTTTATTCAAAATTTCAAATGGTCCGACGTATTGTGGCTTCAATTTACCCTTGTTTCCAAATCTGGTCAATCCTTTCCATGGCGATATTTTGAGTAACATGTGCTCTCCTTCCTGGTAGTCCATATCCTTTCTTGCTTGATCTGCATATTTGTGTTGTCTATTTTGTGCTGCATTCAATCTCTTTCGAATAAGTTCTATCTTTTCTTTAGTCTGTTGGATTAATTCTGGACCCAAAACCTTACGTTTTCCAACCTCATCCCAATATACCGGTGATCTGCATTTTCTTCCATATAATGTTTTTCCAACCTCATCCCAATATTCTTGAAATTGTCTCCAAAATCTTGAATTGAATCTGGGATCTCGATCAGACACGATAGATATTGGAACTCCATGTCACATCACAATCTCCTTGAGATTCAGGTGCACTAGTTTGTCGAGCGAAAATATTTCATTAATCGGTAGAAAATGTGCCGACTTTGTTAGTCTGTCAATGATTACCCATATCGCATCATGATTTGCTTTAGTCCTTGGAAGTCCTACTACAAAATCCTTCGCTAGATGTTCCTATTTCCAGTCTGGAATATCCAATGATTGCAGTAATCCGCTCGGACGTTGATGTTCCGCTTTAACTCGCTGGCATGTGTAGCATTTACTTACCCATTCGGCTATCTCCTTCTTCATATTTGGCCACCAAAAGCTTTCCTTCACATCACGGTTCATTTTTGTACTTCCTGGATGAATGGAATACTTCGAACTGTGCGCATCTCGCAATATTTCTTCTTTCAGTTCTTCCACGTTGGAGATCCAGATTCTTAATGCAAAGCGTAGGATTCCTTCATTATCCTTCTGGGCTGTGATTTCTTCTCCCGTTAAATCGTCATCTTGACTCATCACTTCTTCTTAACAGCGGCGGATATTTTCTAGTAATTCCGGTTGAAAAGTCATAGCGTAGATAGCTTCAGTAGATTTATTGGGAACACGAATTTCAATTTCCAACTTGTCAAATTCCTTGGCTAATTCTTCACATGAAGTTAACAGATTCAATCTTTCTTTCCGGCTCAGAGCATCTACCATCATAACATCATAGTCTTTAATCAATTCCAGCCATCGGCATTGTCTCATGTTCAGTTCCTTCTGTGTAAAGATGTACTTCAGACTTTTATGATCCGTGTAGATTTCGCATATCTCACCGTAGAGATAGTGTCTCCAAAGTTTCAATGCAAATACAATCACTGCTAATTCCAGATCATGTGTAGGATATTTCTGTTCATGAGGTTTTAACTATCTCAAAGCATATGCAATGACGTTACCGTGTTGCATCAGTACACATCCTAATCCATGATATGAAGCATAGCTGTAAATGACAAAATTTCCATGCTCGTCTGGCAATACGAGTACCACTGTGGTTACTAACCGATTCTTCAGCTCTTGGAAACTTTCTTCACATTTGTCATCCCATATGAACCTTTCACTTTTTCGAGTTAACTTGGTTAGTGGCGTTGCTATTTTCGCAAAGTCTTTGACAAATCTTATATAATATCCTGCCAATCCCAAGAAACTTCGAACTTCTGTCAGTGTCTTCGGCCTTTCCCAACTCAACACAGCTTCAATCTTCGCTGGATCGACTTGAATGCCTTCTCTACTGATAATGTGCCCTAGGAATTGAACTTCCTTAAACCAGAATTCACATTTCGAGAATTTCACGTACAATTGCTATTTCCTCAGAATTTCCAAAGCTATCCAAGATGTCATCAATAAATACAATCACGAATTTATCCAAGTATCTCTTAAATACCCTGTTCATCAGATCCATGAATGTTGCTGGCGCATTGGTTAAACCGAATGCCATTAGAAGAAACTCATAATGTCCATATCTAGTATGGAATGCAGTCTTGGGGATATCTTCAGCTTTAAGTTTTAATTGATGATAGCCCGATCACAAATCTATCTTCGAAAACCATGCGGCTCCTTTTAGCTGATCGAATAAATCATCGATTCTCGGTAAAAGATACTTATTCTTGATAGTGAGCTTATTCCATTCCCGATAGTCAATGCATAGTCGCATGCTGCCATCTTTCTTCTTCACGAATAATATTGGTGCGCCCCATGGAGATACAGGGGATCTTATGATGCCTCGGTCTACTAGATCTTGCAATTACGTTGACAATTCTTTCATCTCAACTGGAGCCATTCGATATGGAGCTTTCGAAACTGGTTCTGTACCTGGTGATAAATCAATCATAAATTCAATTTCTCGATCTAGCGGTAACCCTGAAAGCTCGTCTGGAAAGACGTCAAGAAATTCACATACCACTGGAATGTCTTCTATTTCGGGACTTCCCTTCTCAGTATCTAACACATAGGCTATATACATCTCACATCCCTGTCGAAGAAATCGTTTGGTCTGCATTACTGTCAGAAATTTCTTTCGCTCCTTTTCGCCTTTGAATATTACCGCTGCATTTTTCGCAGTTCGCAATTTCACTTTCTTGTTCGCGTAATCGATCTGAGAATTATGACAAGCTGACCAATCCATTCCCAAAATGACGTCAAACTCTCCTAACTTAAAAGGAATCAAGTGGAGAAATGATGTCCGGCTAATTCTATATCACACGCAGGACATACTCGATCTACTGGAACTTAGTCGTCATTCGCTAATTTTATAATTAATGTCTCGCCCAACCATTCAATTTCGTAATGTAACTTATCAAGGAATTCTTCAGAATTAAATGAACGGGTAGCTCCAGAATCAATTAATACTTTTGAATCTACGAAATTCACCAAAAGCGTACCTGCAATTACAATAGTAATCTGCACTGCTTCTTTCATTGTCATGTTGAAAGTTCTTGCTCTAGGTTGATTAGGCGGCGGTGGAGGAGGTAATGCCAACATTTTTGGAATACTAGTTGCCCGGTCCTATACAATTTCTAGCGATATGCCCTTTCTTTCCACACTGGTAGCAAGTAACTTCTGCTATTTTTTCCGTTGGACATTCGTTAGAATAGTGCCCTTTTTGCTTACATTTGAAACACGTCACATCCGCTTTGATATATATGCCGCTGTATTTTTTTCCACAAGTTCTGCAGTACGGTATTGGGACTCTGACAACTCCCTGCTGGCTGGGGGCTTGGAAACGATTACCTATTTTCTGAATACCTTATCCTATTCTTTTAAAATTCAAATTTGTCCGGGCTTGAAATCCTGGCTTCCTGCTGGAGCGGTCTTGGAAACTTCCCTGTCCTCTTTCCTTTTGAAATCTTTCACTTTCCCCTTCAATAATCAAGGCTTTTTGGACCACGGAAGTATACGTCTTTAACTCAAAAACTACAACTTGCCCACAGATCCACGGCCGTAATCCTTTTTGAAACCTTTGGACTCGTTTTTATTCAATATCATCTTGTTCTGGAACGAACCTAGCCAATTCAGTAAGCTTGATACTCTGTCACGAACATACTTCCCTGCTTCAATTCCAAAAACTTAATCTGCATTTGATTTTTCATATAGCGAGGAAAGTGTTTCTCTAAGAACAGCTCTTTAAACCTATCCATGCAATAACATCTTCACTTTCTAAAGCCTTCTTAGATTCCCACCAATAATTCACTTCTCCTTTTAACAAGTAACTAGCAAAGTCAGTCTTCTGGTCTTCACCTATCTTTACTAGCGCAAATGCTTTCTCTATTTCTTTCAACCAAGTGGTAGCCTTAATAGAATCTGCTGACCCATCAAACTCTGGAGGTTTAACCGACTAAAACTGTTTAAAAGTAATAATAGGAATAGCTGGTGGTATCTGGGGCTCAGGACGAGGTGGCTGTTGTAACATTTACTGTTGAATCTGCTGCTACTGTTGCTGCATCTGTTGCTGCATCATTACCATCTGTTGTTGCTTCAGATGGCACATTTGGTTCATGATATCATTGATCTGTTCTTCGGAATTGCTATTGGAAGTCTCAGTCCTAGTCTTTCTCTTGGGTGCCATTTGCTGATAATAAAAAAGTGATGTCTTTTTAACAGTTTATTAAATAATTGAAAGTAGATAAGAAAACAATTTATCCTGTTATTAACAAAATTTAGATAATGATTCGAAGAAAGAAAACAGATTTCTTAATATAAAACATGAAGTATAAACAATTTATGTTAATATAAAAACAGGAAATGTAAACAGTTAAATGAAATGTTTGTTCTATTCTTTTCTCTCCTTTTTTTCGACAGAATTTAAAGTACGAAAAGCTATAAAATGATATAGTAAAGGCAAATGTTGTAAAACTGTAAAGACTGAAATTTAAATAAAAGAAATCTGAAAAAGTTCATTTTATATATGACACCAGCCTCAGGTGTAAGTGCTTGGTACAAAAAGTCTCGCTCTGCTGGTCATGGCTGCGGCTACAAGTCAAACTAACTACTGCATGTCAAACTACTACTACACACAGACACACTACTCACTATGTCATACTAGGCTGCATCTATGTACATTTGTCCTCTGTATTCAACATCTCAGAACCGTGGCGGAATACGCCTCAGCTCATCTCTAAGTATCTGAACCAAAGTCTGTGCTAAACGGAAAATCCTGTAAAACTTCACAAAAGAAGGCGGTCCCTCACGTGTTAAATCATCCAACTCCCATGTAGCACTCATCAAAGCAGACTGTAACCTCTGCCTCATCATATAATCTGGCTGTAAGGCGGCTAACGGTCCTCGGTCTCTCTGATCAAATAGATGCATAATATCTCTACACTGAGCTCTTCAGTACTCAGCGTCATCTCTCATAACACTGTACTCATGGTACGGTACCATATGTGGGTGTGCAACCTGACCCACTGACTCCTGCGACGGAACCCTCGACATCCCTGCACCCTGCTGTGGTAAATCCAACTGTAAATCCACATCATGCTCACCCATTCCCTCAACTGGGATCATCTGAAATATGTCTGGCTCTGGGGCATGTACTGGTATAGGAGGTAACACTAGTGGTGGAGGAAGCTCTGGCTCAATCCCTGGTATAAACTGATGCTCTACTGGAAGTGGAAGTGGGATCATAGGCTCAAAGAACTCCAATTGATCAAACATCTCTATAGGGTCATGAACTATTCCCTGCATTGGGGGTGCTAGCTCCTGTGGCAATGGTGGTGGAGGTGGAAGAGGAGGAAACATGAACTCAGATACTGGTGGCACAACTGGTGTGACTGGCCCGGTAACTGTCCTCTCTGAAGAAGCCGAATAACCTGACGATGCCATCTGATAATATACCAAAGAAAGAAGAAATGTCACTAAATCATTCCTAGAACTAATAACTTCCTGTCCTAATTTTATCTAAAACCTAACACTACTCTTCCTAGTTGACTATTCCTATCCTATGTGATTTCCCTATCATATCTTAACCCTAATGTTCTTGTTTTCAGGGACCAAACCTACAGCTCTGATGCCAAACATGTAACGCCCTCTAGACCCGGGGTACAAGTCTGGGGGTTACTAGCTAATCACCAAACCTGTACAATCTGATTAACAAATAATAAAGAAATGAATCTAAACCCCTTTAACACTAACCGGGATCTTTTTAGGTTGAAGTATGAAAAACAAGAACCACTAACTACTTTATTACAAACCAAATTCAAAATCTTACAAACTCTCTTTAGTACAAACCATTGTCTAACCAGTTTTAAACTAATTTCATTTTTTATTTTAAACACACACACTAACTATCTACACTCCATCTGTTCGGGCAACTCAAAGCTTTCATCCTGGATTGGGATCAACACTTTGGGTATGAGAGGATCCCGAGGCTTGTCCCGCTTCTTTACCACCCGAGTCCTAATGGGTTTCATATTCCTTCTTAACTGAAAACAATAAGGTGAATAACAACAAAAAGGGGTGAGCCAAAAATTGTTCAACAAGTCCACAAAATATAAATAGTGTTTAAGTAGTTTAAGTGAATCGGTAACCTGGGTATATCTGCAAATATATAACCCCGCGAGAATAGAAAGAAGGCCATTGCTGGCGAGTACCAACGAACTAAACTGGATACAAGTTCAAATCTATACCCTGTTGATCAGCCAGGATAAAGTGCAGATCTATATCCCACTATATAGATCCAATGGGGCACCCAGGCACTACGGCCCATATCAAGGATCCGGTTATGTCCCGGTCCTTAGGATTAAGTAAACTTAATCCCCAAAAGTATCACTATCCAGTCCATGAAGTAGCAACCGAAACAATCGGTATGCTTTGACATATTCTAATCACCAGAATATATCAATTTATATGAATAACAATTGGAATATGAACAATGAATTCAAAGGAAAAAGAGATATCAAGAATCGAAAGGAAATATGAACAAGAATCAAAAGAGTGCAAATGTGATAAGAATCTGAAGAAATATCACTATTCTGAAATTAGAATAGGGGAAAAACTTGCCTTCTGCGCGACTCACTTCAATTGTATCACATTTGCCTTTCACTGGCTCAACCTGCCTTTCTAACTTATCTTCCGTTAGAGAGATAGTCTGGTTTAGTCATTTCGTACTTCAATTGCGTCTTGAACCGACTTCACATCGTTCCTATTGTCTACCCATGCGCTTATGACTGACTCGTATATTATATATTAACAAGTAAGACTCGATTAACCACATAATACACATAATCACCTAAGCACATAATCATTTTTATAGTTAAAATAAATTTTAGAATAAAAATCGACTTGTTGATCGCTCAACTGATCAATATCTGACTCGTTTCCTATTTTTTTAGAATTTTTCGCACTCGTCTCGGCACGCAATTTGACTGATAATCAAAAAAATAACAAAGTCAACTAATTTCTAGAAGAAATTAGGTTTTAATATTATTTTTAATGAAAAGAATTCATTTTACTGAGTCAAAGGGCTTTCGTTTCGCTCAAATCGGACTAACGGTCTAATTAATATCAATTAAATACAGATAAATAAATTTATTATTCAATATAAATAATTACTACCAATTTTTAAACCCAAAATAATTTTTAAATAATTATTTAAGAAAAATCAGAATTAAAAATGATTTTTTTATAATTTTTGGAATTAAAATAAATTTATTATGATTTATTGAAAATTATTTGATTAATTATCAAAATAATTAATCATTTTTAAATAATTAATAAATAATAAATAAATAATAAATAAATATTTATTAATAAATAATTGGGAAAATAATTAAATCCAATTTTTAGAAAATATTTCAGAATTATTTATAATATAAATCAATTAATTAAATAAATAAATAATCAATTTATAAAATAAATAAAACTGATTTTTATAATTAAAATAAAATAAAAATAAAAATAATTCCAGAAACACTTGTCAGAAAATGAATTCTGACAATAACGGATCAAAGGTGGGTTGAAATTGGGTCAGAAACCGGGTTGCCATGAACAATCCGGGTCTGGATGAACACACCGGAAAATTCCCAGATTCTAGTGGGTTCCTCGGACTCCGGCAACACCTGTTTTTGGTCAAACAAGTAATGTTTGGTACCATTTTCAATCCTAAATCATTCTAAATCAATTCACCAAACTTAATCAACTGAAAAATAATCAGAATCATCCCTGAATCTGCAACTCCGGCCAAACCGACTTCAAAATCCGGCCAAATATCGAAATCATTCATTTGTACATGAAACTCGATGCTGAATAGTGCAAATCAAAGCTTATAACAAGTATAATCAAAGCCCTAACAATTCAGGAACCAAAGATTCACCAAAATCACGAAGCTATGTTTTGAAAATTGAACATAAACCCTAGTAATTGAATATTACTATCCAGACATCGTTCATTCAATTAAACACCATGAATCGACTGTAAATCATCTAACAAAGCTATATCAATCATCAAAACATCATAATAACCCTAGAATCAAAAAGTCCTAATTCGAATATAAACCCTAGAAATCGAAAATAAAAACGATGCATTAAAACATAAAATTGATATCAAAAACAGAAAGAACAGATGAAAACCTTTGATTTGAGTACTCGAACTGCTTGATTTGATATAGAAATCAGATCAAAATCATTGATTGATTCTTCGACCCACAGCTGTTCTACCCGACCCGGTTTGCAGAGAATTTTAATTATTTTCTGATTTTAATGATTAATAATAATTAATTAAATAAAAATTAGGCTATTTATAGTAGTGAAATTAATATTCCTAATTAAAATTAAGGCCCTAATTCTACACTTTTTAAAATTAATAGGCCCCTAATTTTATAATTTTTGAGTATTAAAATTTAATTTATAATTATTTTATATATACAATATATATGCCAAAATTTCCCAAAAATTGTGAATAATGCAAAAATACAAAGAAATGGTATAAATGAAAGTCCTATAATTTTATAAAAATAAAAATGTGATTTTTGTGGGATTTTTAACAC
This sequence comes from Apium graveolens, assembly GCF_009905375.1. Taxonomy (NCBI): domain Eukaryota; kingdom Viridiplantae; phylum Streptophyta; class Magnoliopsida; order Apiales; family Apiaceae; genus Apium; species Apium graveolens. The sequence continues at coordinate 43,594,286 of NC_133649.1, forward strand.
CCAATAGGGCCCAGAAAAGTCATTTTTCGCAAAATGAGAAAATTCATAAAATGCCTAGATGTTCAGAATATTGCGATGGTAAAAGCCATTTGGTAAAAATAAGGCCCATTGTTTTATTTGAAATACCTGCTTTAAATTCATGATCCGGGTCATAAAACTTTTGAAATGAAAGCTATAAATGAAAAATATAATATCTGAAAAATATCTTAAAAATACCTGGACAACACAGAATGCACGTAACACATAGCAATTAGGGTTTGACAGTTAATTCCACATAAATGACACATTAACACACATAATTTATTATAAATATGATATAATATAGATGTAAATTTCCTAGATGTTACAAGAAGTTTGAGTCTGTTGATTATAAATAGAAATACTTTGAGTGGCTTAAACAAAAGGAAAGGGCTTTCATCACACAGGAGAATGACTGGGCTGCAGATGGTTTAGATGAAGATGAAGAAACAAACTATGTCAATCTAGCCCTAATGGCCAAATCTGATGAAATAGAAGGTTCAAATACCTGAAAATGGCTTTAAAATAAGTTAATAATAATTATCGAGCATTACCATAATTTATAAAAATATTTTAAAACTCGAAACTATTTTCCAAAATTTTTAAATCAAAAAAATAATTAAATCCAATTAAATAATCAATTAAAATATTTAATAAATAATTAAATTAATTAATCAATTAATATTAAATTAATTGACTAGTTAAATAATTTATTATTAATTAAAATTAATTAATTAGGTAACTCAGATTTATTTTTGAATTTTTAAATAAGTTAAAAAATAGTTATGGAATTAAAATAAATAAATAAAAATAATTAAAAAAAATAATTTTCAGGGGGTAAAGTGTAAGTTTTTGAAAATTTATCCGCAAGGTTTGAAGTGCAAACTTTACAAAGTTTAGGAAATAATTGTAAGTTTGAGAAAATAAGGGGGTTTAAACGGTAATTTGCCGTGTTCTCCGGCGAGACACCGGCGACGACACCGCTAGCCAGCTGAACTCCGTCCAGAACCTCACCAGAAACTGCAGATCAACAGTTCTCAAGACCAGGAACCTTCTCGTGGTCTCCAAATTCATAAACCCCATTCCAGTCTGCTTGGAAACCGACTGGAACTTCTCCGTTTCTGGCGAGCTTCGCGATTCCAGTGAGCTCGATCCAGGAACCCTCTGTACCTTAAACCAACGTCAAACGGTTCCTTTTTACATGATCTATCTATTGGTATCAATCAGTTTCACTAATAACCCTTAAATAAGAAAGCCATAATTTTCAATAAGAACATTCATAGACTAGACTTTGCCCGCAAGGGTGGGCTCAGTTGGTTAAAGAGGGGATAACTATCCTCTTGGTCACGAGTTCGAATCCCACGGGAGGAGAATTTATGATTATGCCTCCTGAGCCCGAGCCTGTTGCTTAAATGCGATTTACCTTGGTTCACGTGGTTTGCAGACTATTGTGTGAGCCCGTAGGGTTTACCCAGTGCGCACCCGAAGGGTAGCGGCTGCGGGTTACTTACAATAAAAAAAATTCATAAACTATAAACCCTAATTTCTTTAATTCGAGAACCAAACTCAATTTTAAGCATGTTATTGAACTCCAAATAAATCATATGATATACCAAAATGTTCAGAATTCAATTTTCTAAACATGCAATCATCAAAACATATAAACAACATCAAAATCAAAAGGTCCTAATTTAATCCAATTAAATTTGAATTTAATTAAAAATATAGAAAAATACCAGATTATTATGAAGTAATATGGTTGATAAAACTTGAATCTACTCGTCGATAGCCTCGTTTTGGTTACTCGTACGCCAAGATCAGATTTCGATAACCCCTTCGAATCCTCGATTGATTATGAAGAACACGATGAATATTTACTATTTTCTCTGGATAATTATATAATTTTACTATTTATTTATGTTTATCTGTACAAAATAAAGTACTATAAGGGCTATTTATATTTACGGAATATTGGTACCCCGTTGGATCATATCGGATATAAAAATAGAAAACTTAATAACTAAGTATTAATAAAACTGATCTAATTCGGTACCGGTTTTAGGATAAACATCAAAACGAGGATTTTAAATAAAGTTTTGGGGTTCTGAGCTTTTCACCATATTAATGAAAAACATATGTCTAAATTACAAATAGATGGATACTTAAATAAGTTTGATTTTGAATCATACGAAAGATGCAAAATTTATCTCATTGGCAAAATGACTAAAACTTCTTTTACCTGATAAGGTGAAAGGGTCATCGTACGATTAGGACTTATACATATTAATGTATGCGGTCCAATGTGGACGATGGCAAGGGGTGGCTTTACTAGTTCATAACATTTATTGATGTTTTCAGTAGAAATGGATATGTATATCTTATGAAGAATATATTTGATTCTTTTGAAGTGTTCAAAGAATATAAGGTCGGAGTAGAAAAGCAAAAAGGGTAAAGTATGAAAATTTTACGATCAGATCGTGGAGGAGAATACTTAAACATCAAATTCAAGAGTTTCTTGAAGAAGTGTGATATTGTATCACAACTTACTCATTAAATCAATTTAAATTCTTAAACATAAATTAATTGAGGAATATTATTTCAATTATTCTTTTAAAATAGAATTATTCAAGGTTTAACTATTTAATAATTAATATTTAAATATTAAAATATTTATTAAATGATTTAATATGATTTAAAAATCATAAAACCTATTTTAAAATATTTTTGAGTTTCAAAAAATCATTTTAATCCTTTTGGATCGTCGAAAATGTTATCTCGACATGTTTTAAATATTTTGACTATAGTGTCAAAGGAAACTCCCCATTAATTATTTATCTGTTGACAACGGTCAACTCACATTATCATAATACTTTCTCCGAAAATTCTTAGAAGTATGTGTATATATATCACATACATACATATCGGTGTGTACCTATCAACAAGCAATATGCTTGGGGAATAATATAAGTTCCAGTAATATGATAGGATTCTTAAAAGACAAGGAGGGTTAGACTCCAGTACTTTGTGGACTGGAGAGACTACTATTTACTACCACATGAGAAGGTACCATAAACATCGATGAACATGTGGAGTATGCGTACCTGAGAGTGATGGATGCAAAATCGTGTCCTAAGACGAATGGAAACGAAGTGTGTACATGAGAGGGATGGACACAGAAAAGGCCCAAATGCGGCCACGGTGATAACTGATAACAAAGGGAATCGTTCTTCTACATGTAGAAAACAATAATAATATTGTTTTATACGACTGATCATCGTATAGTAGTGCTCCGGTGAATTTCCTATTCTTCCAATTAGAATTGAGATACAATGTCGTAACTCAAGCCTAGGTGTTGGGTTTACCATTAAGGTATTTGCAGACTAATAAGTCAGTCAAAGAATTATTTCAAAAAGAGGTGTGTATCACCCTGAAAACTACTTTTGATTAAATACATATCCTTATACGGATTAATATAAATTCTTTATCAGTCTTTTCATATTGTTGATTATTATGGATAAACATTATTGCTCACTCTTGCTTTCTGTGAAATGTCATATTCCTTGGAGAATGCCCAAGATGGTAGGCCAGATCTAGAGCTGGTGCCTGCTGCTCCCCCTATGTCCATGGGCTCTTCACTATCCTCACCATCAACTCCAAAAAGATCTTCAGATTCACCAGTGCTATAATCTATATCATCATTAGCTTTAGGTGGCATGGCTTTGATGGCATCCTTAGCTCTTTCCATGGATTGAGTGGTGTGCACCAAATTAATCATTCTTTCGGCCTCCTCATTGCCCTGTTCAGCTAGAACTTGATAAGCTGAAACAGGATGAGTAAATGTCTCAGCATCCAGGGAAATATAATTTATGACAACTTGGTGTTCTTGCTGAAATAGCCTTTCCCTTTTTGCATCACTGACATTCATTGACCCACTTGCAATGGTTTCCATCCTTATCATTCCTGTACCTGCATTTCTCTCAATATCTCTCTCTTTTTGCATCAAGGGCTCCCCTTGGCTTCCCACCCTCACACCTTCACCTTCACCATCTAATGTGGGACTCCTCTCACTCACTATTTCCAGTCCTGAAGAAATGGACTGCATTTGTTCACTCATATTCTCTCCTTTTGTCTGGGAGCAACCCAGCCTCTCACTCAGTTCACTCCCTTCCCTCAGTCCTAAGAGTGATTGTACTACTACTAAGTCCTCTGCACTTGTGATAATTGAAGAAATTTAAAGTTGTGCAGAGACTCCCGACGGATGAGGAATATCCCTCGGGGTAGTAGTTTGGCTAGCCGATGGATGAGGAACATCCATCGAGATACAATCAGTACTCGACCTCTCGACGGATGAATGATATCCACCGGGATAGAAGAAATGAATGATTTGGAGTGGAGACTATTATAGACTCTGTGCAGATTGATGAAAATTTGGGCACAAATGTCTCAATAGACTCCGAAAAAATTTACAAGTGAGCCAACAAATCATCTAAAAGATGATGCTCACTTGCTTGGATTTTTGGCTTCTCCAATTGAGTTAAAGATGGAGAATTTGGAAGTGATGTATTGATCATGTCAACATCCAGTGAGTGTGTAGGTGAATTTGGTGTTTCAGGTGCTTCAATTGTTAAAGATTTTGGCTGTGACTCCACATTTATTGGAGCCACATCAATCTGACTTTGAGAAGGTGCAGTGACTGGGCCTTTAGCACCAGTTTGCACTGTGTGTGTTCCCTGTGCATCCCCAAGGGTTTTTGATCTTTTCTTTCTAGCATAAGTCTGTGGTAAACTTGTGTCCCTAACCCTCTTGGCCTGTGCTCCTGGTTGGGAGCTTGTTTCAATAGTAACATCCTTTTGGGAGGATGAAACTAGAAATGAGCTTATTTCCTTATTAACAGCCATAGTTTGTTGGGAAACTGTGGTGTGGCTAGGCTTGGGTACACTCATCTCACCAGCCTTATCCTTAGGGTTTCTTTGATTTTCACCATGTCCCTCACCTTCACACACCCTCTTTGTTTTTAGTAGATTTTGTAACTGATTTCTTTTGAAAGAAACCAGAGGGGGCTTTCTTAGTTTTGAGTTTTGAAATTTTTGGTTTGGTAGCTTGGGTAGGCATCTGTTGGGCCAATGACACAGATGCCATATCAACACTAGAAGGTAAAAAAATGTGTGAGGTTGGAAGAGTGGAAACAATAGTGCTTACCTCACTTACCTGAGGGCCCTCCATGACTGGAAAATAGAAAAGTGGCACCTCTTTATGGTGATTTTCTCTATTACAATTCAGCTTGTTGGTTGGGTTCTCAATTGCAATATTCTCAATGAGATGGTTAGCAAGCATCATAAAGAATCTAACATAATAGACACTTTTACCTCTCTTATTGAGTTCTCCTAACTTAAAACTAATATTTCAAGCTATAGAGGCATGGTTGGCTCACTTCTGTACTTAACATCTAGTAGGCCAGATATAATGTTTGCTACTTGTCTTTGTGCTAGATTTTAGGCTGATCCTAGAAAATCTCACTTAGTAGCTATTAAGAGAATTTCAGATATCTCAAGGGAACACCAAAACTTGGCATTTGGTACCCTAGAGATTCTGGTTTTGATCTAACTAGTTATTCAGATATATATTATGCAGGTTGTAAAATAAACAGAAATAGTACAACAGGAACCTGTCAATTTCTAGGAAATAAGCTTGTGTCCTGGTTCAGTAAAAAACAAAATTCAGTTTCTACTTCTACAGCTGAAGCTGAATATATTTCTGCTGGCAGTTGTTGTGCACAAATTTTGTGGATGAAAAACCAATTGTTGGACTATGGTCTATAAGTGAACAGAATTACCATTTTATGTGATAACACAAGTGCAATTACCATCACTGAAAATCCAGTGCAGCATTCAAGAACAAAGCACATAGACATCAAGTACCACTTCATAAGGGAACATGTGATGAATGGTACTGTGGAACTTCATTTTGTTCCAAGTGAAAAGCAGCTTGCAGATATCTTTACCAAGCCACTTGATGAATCAACCTTTTCAAGGTTGGTAAGTGAGTTAGGTATGCTTAATTATTCTTGAATCATTTCAGATATTTTTGCAAGTTATAATGCAGCCAGATTAATTGATTTTTCAGCTTTGGGTAAATTTTTTGGCTAAGTCAAAATTTACATCCCGACGGATGCTCATTATCATTCTCGACGGATAATTACTTTATCCTCATCCGTCGAATTGTCTCAATCTTAGCCGTCAGAATTCTAGACATTATCCATCGAGTATACTTACAGTTTGTAAGCATAACACGATGGATAATTGAAAGAATTTTTACAGTTTATTTATTTTTAAACGGCTATTTTGGGCAATTTTAAATGGTTACTTTATTTCACTTTATTATTTTTGTCAGTTTATTTCTGAAATGGTATAAAAGCAGAATTCATTTTTATTCTACTCTTTTATCATTCTCAAGAATCAATTGCTCTAACTTCTTTCTTCATCAAAAACAAATACTCTCTCTGCAAATTTAAAATCTTTAGCAATGGCACCAATAGTCAAAATCATGTCTCAATCTGGATTTATATATGAAAAGAACAACTTCGTAGCTCTTGTGAAGAAGGAGATTCAAAAGTCTGGAGATTATCACAAAATGATGGATTTTGTGAAAGGTTGTAATCTCAACTATGCGATGCTGGAATTGATATTAAGAGATAATTAAGGAAGAACTTTGATCTTGCCACAAAAGTGGACTCCTTAGACAAAATGATGATTGCTATGGAAGCTTCTCTCACAGCTATACATCTACATCAAGCACAACAAACTCAACTGCTGCAACAACTGGTGGCTGCACAATCTTCTTCCTCCACTCTACTTGATGATAACAAAAAGGGGGAGAAATCATTATCTCAAGTCAGTCAAGCAAATCCATCTAGTGAGGGGGAGAAAGTGGTAAATGTACAAATCAGCCAAGTAATTGTTCCAGAAATTACTCTGCTAAAGCCACTAGTATTGGACAGCATTAATCCGATCCAAATAGCAGCTGCTAAGCTTCAGTCAAAGTCAATTCCTAAGATGCTTGATGTTGCAGCTGTGGAGAAGGAACTAGATGAGAAATGGAGAAAGATAGATGCAGAAATTCAACAGGAGTATGGACCAATTCAGAAATCAGACAAAATCTTTAATCATTACTCTAAAGTCAAGTAGATTTCTGTGAATGAGATGAGTTTGAATTATCTGGAAAAGGGTCAAACATCTTGCATCAAATCTCCAAAGGCAAATTTGATCATGGAGCCTAAAAGAAACTACTCTAAGTTTTCAGACAAGAATCCTATGGATACTGTGTATGAAACACCTATGCCAGATGAGAAGAAGCTGTTAGCTAGGTCAATTGTATTTTATAGAGATCCAGCTGATTCAGTACTTAAAAGAAAATTAGCCAAGATTTACAGAAATGGTAAGGAAATTTGTGTGGTGGCTGGACACCCTATATTTGTGGAAGCTAAAAATGTAACAACCCAAATCCGGGGTCAAGATTTGGTGTCAAGAAATGATCTTTACATAAAATAAAAGAATATTCAATTAACCCCTTGAATCCAAATTGTTTACATGTTATGGTATGAAACAAGAATCTACCTCTTTACAACTCACAATAACTAGAATACAAGTGTAAATACCTTTGAACTAATGCTCATATCATATTCTTCCAACTTCTTCAACCTCTCGCAGCGGAAATTTCTCTAACTTCTGCTGTCTATCAAAGCTATTCACTTTTATCCTTATCTGTTTCTGGCAGAAATAAGAATTTACAAAGCAAGAGTGAGCCAAAAATGCCCAGCAAGTATATAGTTTGAGTTTCAAACATTAATATCAAAGGAACAACCTCCGGACAAAGTCTCTGAAATATTTTGAAGAGCGAAATATGAAGTCATTTAAAGGATATACTTCATTAACTTAAAATCAATTTGATTTGCATTGCTATAATTCACATAGGAAATAATGAAATTTTTGTAAGAGCTTCAGAATTGCGTGTTTTCAAAATAGCTTCTGGTAACACTTCATACCTGAGCAACGAATGCAACAACTATTCATAAAACGACGTTCAAGAAATTCCTAACTATTCAGTATCCATCATTATCGACTAAGTTTCCAAGCCTGATAAGGACGGGTTGAATAATTAAGAAGATCTCAATGTATTCAAGATTCTAATTATCACTGAGCAACTAATGCTGCAGCAACAATCTGAACCTCGAATTTATTTAAAAACACTGTAATTTCCCGAAACTGAGTGCTAAGAAAGAATAACTTTAATTCATAATCACATTTTTTTTTCAAGAAGGAATGCCATTAATGGCGATCAACAACATATTAGACTGGACACTAGTTCGCATCTATATTCTGCTGATCAGTCAGAATATAATGCAGATCTATATCCCAATATATAGATCTAGTCGGGTCCCCAGGCACTACAGTCCATCTCGAGGCATTAGTCATCCCGGTCCTCAGTATTAAGACACACTTAATCCCCAAAACATCATTAATATCCAGCCCATGGAGTATTTTGATGTCAAATCATTTTGAATTCAAAACATCCCAATTCAGGGTTCACAAATAACCCGAAAGAATGGGTATTTGCTCACGAGAGCAATCGAATTATAGGAACAATAATGAAAGGAACGTGCATAATCAGAGTAATTTCAGCAAAATGTAAAACAGTTAACTATTCTGAACTTAGAATAGGAGCGAATAAATATTTACAGTATTTAAAAGAAAATTCAAGAATACTTGCAGTATTTAAAAGAAAAATCCAGAATACTTGCCTCAATAAGCTTTAACCACTATTATCGGTTGACTTTGGTTCGACTTTAATCATTCGGCTTTATCGTCAAACTTCTATCCTATTCTGGATACGATCCCAACATTCAGATCCTTCAGTTGGAACTTCATTGATCTCGACGTCTAATCACTAGATCGTTCCTAGTCCGATGTCACGTCTCGGGTCTTCCGTCTAAACCTACAGGGTTGAAATACCCTAATTCAGATAACCGCTTAAGCTTAACATCAAATCGCCACCCTATTCTACCCATACGATTTCATAACCGAATTCATATTTATACTTATTATCGAAATACACATAGCAATTATGGTTCACATCTTTGAAAATCGGTTCGGTATTTAATTTCAGAAAATACGTGTATTTGTCATTTTGAAAAATAGGGTAATCGATTATTCACAAAATATCTTGTCACGTCACGCAAATCGGTTTCATAAAGTTCAATTATATCCTTGTTCGACGTCTCCGGCAATTTCAGGTTACGTTTCCGTATTTTCGGAATTAATTTTCCCGAAAATCGGGCAGTATTTCCTCTATTTATCGGCCTGCCCGTCGAATCATTTCGACGTCAAATCACAACCACAACACAATCCACAATCCAATAAACAATCCCAACCACCGATATGAATTCAATCATTATGTACTGTTATTCATATTTTATTTTTCATTTCGTTTCGAAATTTATTTCACAAACAAATTTTAATTTTTATTTATTTATAATTTAGGACTCAGATAGAAATCATCATCGCCCACCGTCGGCTCGCCGAGGCTCATCGCCGACGGCGGTAAAATCCGCGGGTACCCGATAACGTCGGGTTTCCAACACTGGTTTCACCGATTAATTATTACTATTTTTTCGCACAGAATATTTATTTCACGAATGTTATTCAATAATTTTCTGCAAAAATTAATAAAATATTAATAAAATCTCAATCGGACAGCAACACGCGCTCAACGCGCATAACCAGAATCACAACCATGGTCGGAAAGACAGAAAAATCAGGCAGCATCACAGAATCAGGGAAACACAGGGAACACAACACACACAACACTGCACACCCACCACACATGCACACGCACACACACCACACACGCACACACACATACGGATACACACACATATATATGAAGATATATATACCAACAAGTATATATACGCAACAACGCCACCGGGCCAGCCACCAAGCCGAGTCGGCGGCGACTCGCCGGAATAGCGAATAAACGGCGACCACAGAACAGAGAACAGGAGGAAAACGGGGCAAGAGGGAGAGATAAAGGACGAGAGAGAGAAAAGCGGATTGAAGACAAACCGAAAGAGAGAGAGAGCGGTGAGATGAGAGATCGATGGAGAGAGCCGAGAGGAACAAGAGAGATAATAGGGGGGTGGGGGATTTGGGGGTAGAATTAGGTTTTTCTATTTTTTTTCTTTTCGTTATTATCTTGATTCGCATCAAAATTTTCGTTTTAAACAAATAACCTGCGAGTAATAATAACCCGAGAATTTATCCGAACATATTTTAAAAATTCATGAAGAAATTTTAAAATTCTCAAAATATTTAAAAGTTAATAGAATCGAAATTTTTATAATTTTTGAAGCATTTCCGAATTAATGACTGATTTTACAATTTAATGAAATCAGGAAATCATTTAAAATTAAATAATTAATAAAATATTGATTTCTAACTTTTATAAACCCCTAAAAATAATAAATAAAATTATATAACAATAAAAATAATTTTAGAGACAATTTTAGCATTTTTAAGAATAAATATTCAATAAAATCACTTTAAAATGAATTAAATGCATACAGCTCGATAATTTATTATAAAATTAATCTTCGCGTCCAACAATTCACAGACAATTGATAAGACAGCAACACATAGCTGACAGAACCATTACATATTTTATTTATTTAATAATTCGATAATTACAATTACATATTGGATCCGAAAATAGGTTACTTAGCCTCTAAGTAACTAAAAGACGATACGATTTTAATACCAGAATTGGATAATTATCAAAACAGAGACTCTTATAAAATACTTTATATGAAAATGAGGTAATAATATCTCGCCTTTTGGAAATACGGATTTTTTTCGATCTCTAAAATGATTTGCGTATCGAAAATTTCACACCGGGACTCGTACAGGTCAAACCGTACCCCGGATCGAAAAAGTCAAAACACGGAAAGTGTTCAGAATTATCAGATTAGGTTAGGTAGGAGTTTTTGGAAGAGTTTCGGGTTGTACAAACGCAAAAACAATTGAAGTGGGACGATTTCTAATTCTAAATATTAATTTTATAATTTTATAATTTTATAATTAATTCTATCAATTCCCTTAACATGAAAGAGAGTGCATTTGAGGCCTTATTGGCTAATGGAAATCAGGGATGAAAAGGGAGTTAGAAGATTCTTCAGATTGGAGGACTAGTTGAGTATCTCTAGCAATGAGACTCTATTGGAAATGCAAGAAATGCTAGATCTCTCAGAAGCTGATGAACTTGAATTCCACAGACAACTCCAGAATCAAATAGAGGAGAACAACAGGAGGCTTGGGAAGAATTCCAAACAATCAAGCAATAGATTTATCTGCTCAGACTAGAGGAGCACCTTGAAAATTGATTGTGAGAATTCTTTGTAAACTTTGCTTTGTTCAATTTTCAGTAAATATTGTAGCACTTATCAGTTTCATCTACTACTTTTCAATTTGTATTTTTAGGATGTTTTGTTATCGTCAAGTTTCTCTTAATTTATGGCTACAATTCCAGTAGACATAAATTGGGGGAGATTGTTAGGAATATTGTTAGGTCCTGAATTATCGTAGAAGGGGGGGGTTGAATACGATAATCACTAAATTAAAAATTCTTTCGAATTTTTAGCGGATAAAATATTTAGTGCTCGGTTAGTGGTTTCGTGTTCTTGAGAGGAATAGTGTTTGGAAAGATAAAAACAAGGAACACAAGATAATCGAGGAAATATATATTCATATATAAATCCTCGAGGGTGTTGCTACACTCCGGTAAATAAATTAACCAGCTACAATCTAAGAACAACAAAGTTCCTAGCTACTACAAAGATTTACAAATCAAATCCTATATAATAATCTAGCTTTTGTTTGTACTAGGATTTAATTACCGGGTAACGATTATAATGCCCTTAAAAATATACAAGCGTTAAATCAGACATTATAACGTTACTCCGGTGAGAAGTTAAACGAATATTCAAGGTTGCGGAGCTTCTCTGTAAATCCATGCTTCTTGTATTATCAGCTCTCTTTTTGTTGGAGAAGAAGATAAACAGAACTACTTCAGATCTGCTGCAAAGTGTAGTCTTTATACAATAAAATTTGTGGCTGAGGAGAGAGGTTTGTTGTGTGGCGACAAGGAGTACAGGTTGTTCTATGGCGACCAGGGGGCAATCATTTGCCTGTGGCGACAACATATATACTTGGTTTACTATACCTTTTATAAACCAAAGACAAACATTTTTTTTGTACACATTTGTTTATTAGTTTATTTTGTTTTTCCCTTTTTCTTCTTCCTTTTTTTTGTTTCCTTTTTCTTTTTGTTTTTCTTTTCTCTTTTTTCTAATTCTTTTTTTTTTGTTTTTGTTTTTCTCTTTTTTTTTTCAAGTTTAAATTGTAACTAAATTAATTTATAAAATAAACTTAAATATAACTTATAAAAATAAACTAATTTAGATTTATAAAATAAACTTATTTAAATTTTATAAGATAAATTATTTTAAGTTTATTAAATAAATTATATTAAAGTCCACTAAATAAATTTATTTAATTTACCAATTAAACTTTGAGCTACGCCAGTCCTCTTAGCTGTTTAGATGTATACCCTGCGCACCTCTTCTCGTACTTTAACATATAAATGTTCAATCCAAGTACGTTCCTCAACTTAACAATTCTTCTAAAAATAATACCCAGATTCGTTTCACGAGCTGTTGGCGCCTAGTGCAACTGGTCTGGTTCACAGACGACTGACCCCGATTCAGGTCTTCGTATTATGGCCTTGATCAAATTGTTAAGCTTGCCTCAACTTTATCGCTTCAGACACTGACTGTCAATAAACAACTGTACTTTCACTGGAATCCTTTATGGTACTTTAGACAACGTCTTCATTAACCTCTGTCTATACCCTGTCTTCAATTCTTCAGATTTCTATGCTTCGAACACTGTCTATCTTTAATCAATGCCAATACACTGAAATCTTCCGGTAGCACTTGTATACTGAATCTTCAACATTTCTGAAACCCTGAAAGTCTTTAACCTTTGTTCTTCACTTAGGCATGATCATATTAATGAACTTCTTTCAGTGACCAGTAGACAGACTTCAGGCCTTCTTCTAATCTTCTGATTCTTTATATTTGCCTTGTCTTCATTCTTCCTGATTTCTTGTGTAGACGTAGTATTATTAACATATCCTGTTCTAGTGTTGTTATCGTGTTGAGTTATCACGTAACTGTTCATACAACTATGCAGTCTCACCAACAATCTCCCCCTATTTAATTGTTAAACCTAACAAACAAATTAAATAGAGAGTAGTTATCTAACAACTAGAAGAAGTAAAATACCAGGACCTGTAAATAATGCTACTGGTTTTCTGGATCAAATACTGCATTTCCAGATTTCTTGAGTAACTGAAATGAAAGATGCTTGTTCCTCAAGCACTGAACTAATCTTCAAGTAGTTTCATCTTCATTTCCTTGGTTCCTCAATTCTCTGCCAGATATTACTTCTCAGTCTTGAAGTAATCATCAACAGCTTCTTTTGTACAACTATATTTCCTGTTGAGAAGCGCTTATCTCTCTTGCTTCTCCCCCTATGAGAGTTAACTGCTTAAAGGAGATCACCTTTGTCTACCACCTCTCCCGTACAATAGGATCCGCAGATAAGAACTAATGGTACTCCCCTTTTGGAAAACAACTTATCCCCTTATGAAGAATAGTGATGAATCAAACCACTTCTTCTGATTACTAGGAAATCACCTTGTGTTTACCACCTCTCCCGTACAATAGGATCCGTAGTTACAAACAACAATGGTGTAGTGTAGTGTACATGTGCTTTACCTTTTTCCTCCTCCCTACTATTTCTCCCCCTTAGTTGAGGAATCCTCCAAACTATTATATAAGCTTTTATCTCCCCCTTAGAGAAGGAATGTATGATGTTGTCTGAAGGAGTTCTCATATTTTACTTGATTGGAAAAGAGATAACAAGTCAGAGTCTGATCAACCATGTCCCATTAAATCCTGCAAGAATGACTTCACTGTTGATCATCATGTTCACCAATCTTCCCAACTCCTTATACCTCCCAAATATGAGATCACCAATTATTACCAATTGTTAGCTCCCAACTTGTTAGGTCCCGAAGTATTCTAATCCAATATGTAAATATTAGGTCCCTAAGGGTTAGGTTCCAATCATAAACGGATTCGAGACCCGAAGTATCAAGAACCATGTTTAGGGATAGGGAATGTGATATGGTGTTTCTCTTTCTTCCTCACTGTGAGTGTGTGTGATTCTGTTTTGTGTACCTCACATGTGTTTCACTCTTCTCTCCACTCATGTTTACACTCATTCTCGCAAGTGTATCACTCCTCTCATAGCTCCAAAATCCAGCTGTACCTGCAAGGAAAATCACCGTAGCCATCCTTAAGGAGGTCACAGGTGGTGCAATGGGAGTTCGCAAATCCCCATCCTTGTTAGATTCGTCAGATGAATCTGAGTCATAATCTACAAGTTGCTAGTTTCCCTTTTAGGGTTCCAGGTTTGAACTTTGGGAAGGTAAACAATGATCCAAAGAATTTAGCATAAAGATCAAAGTTCCCTTCTAATGTCTGTGAAGACATTTCCTTGTGACTCATCAGGTAATATCTGAATCATTGTCAACAAGTTGCCGATCTGCACCTATGTCAAATCCACTATCCGCAGATGCATCCAGGTTTATTAGTCCTGGGGAGGTAGACACTGACCACTGACATATGGCTATTGGATCACTATCCTCTCCTAACACCTGTAAAGGCAATTGGTCTATTAAAGAACCTTGAACAATCGAATCTGACCTTAAAAGGGTCGAAACTCTTGTTTCCTTCAACTCATCCTTTGTGTGTGTAACCTATCCTTGTGCATCAATAATTGTTTATGTTTGAGGTGGTGACACTATATCGGATACCCTGGCCGACAGGTGAATTTCAATAGACGCACCCTGTTGAGAGGATGAATCTAGTAACTGTTTTGTGCCTTTTCAGCCATTACATCTTTTTGAGAAGATGTATGGGAGCTAGCAGTTGTCTCAGTTTCAATATATTTCAACTTTGTAGGAGACAGAGCTGCTGGGTTGACTTTAGAACCTTTCTTATGTGGTGCACTAAGGCACTTTCTCCCTCACACTCATTTTTACTTCATTTTAGGGGTAAGAGAGTGTTGGTTGGTTCTGTATCTGTGTCTGTCTTTATAGTCTGGGATAGAAGTTGTGGGTTTTCAACCTCATGACTATTAAATGAAAGAATGCCATTGGAGGCTGAACCTGCATCATAGAGCATATGGCAATCTAGAGATAAAATGCACTTAAGATCTATAATGAATGAAAATTATGCATTTAATCTTTTGAGAGAAATGATGTACAATAGTGATTTCAAAAGATTTTAATGAAATAAGCAATCACCAATGTAGAAAGAAGTATGATTTTCTCCTAAAACTGTTCGAGTGCACAAGTCTGTTTTTATGCCTAAAAAGATAAATGATTTGATAAGACACAGACTGATGACCTTACAGTATTAAAAAGAGAAAGAAATATTTTGTCTTTCAATATGAATGAGTTTTTGTAAAAGCATTGATCACTTAGGGTAAAGTCTAAGCAATTCTCATTCACGTCAAAAGCTCCATAATCTATCTTTATAAAACTATTACCAACAACATTGTTTATTGATAAATAATCTTAATAAGAATGACTATGTTGCTGTTTTCAAATTGTAGTGAATCTGTCAGATATAGCAACTCATATAAATTCACTAGAACTTAAAGTCTCACAATTATCTGCAATAAAATATTAATAGTATATCATTGACTGATACTTGTCAAGTATTTTAGATACCAATAATTATGTTGCATCCTACTTTAATATAAGTTAAATCATGAAACTGAGTTTACATGGAATTGTCAAACATCATAATTCAAATATATTAGAGTAAGATATTAATGAATTAAATACCAATTATCTATCAAAAAGATTTTAACATTCAATTTCATATTTCATACAATTGTTAACTCCTAACAACTGTAGTATCTCAAACAATATTCGTTTGATAAATAAAGCAACATTAACCAACATTGTCTTGTTTGCAATCTTAGAAAACCATTCTAAGTTCCATATACTTTGATCCATTGAGTATTGCATCTATTATCAAAGTGTTTAGGAATTTGCAAGTAAGTATAAAAATTATTCTAAGTGGACAACATATGGTTATTTATAATAAAGCATCAAACATTATAACCATAGTTGTACTTTAAGAAGGATTTTTACACTTTTTATATTAGGATAAGTGACTGAGGATAAACATTGATTATGTTAGGTCACACACACTGTAGAGGGGGTGAATACAGTGTAAAATACAATCAAATCGAACTTTAATATCTTAAGTAACAGAAAACAAACTTTATTGAAACAATAAACTCTGTTACAGTATGGAACTATTATCTCTCAGTGATGAACAAATATCACGAGAGCTGCTAGGGTTACAATGAATAATCTTCTCGAATATGATAACACTTATAGTGTAAACCCTATGTCTGTGTTTATATACTACACAGTTATAAGATAATCGCTAATTGATATGGAATATAATTCTGCTTCCTAAAATATATCAATCAGATATCTTTTCTTCCAAGTATTCCATTCTTCACAGAATTCCTTCTTCATGCATATCTCTTCTTATGTTTATCTCGATCTTCTTTCCTTTAATCAGCTATTGTCCTTATCTGATCATCCTTCAGCACTTAAGTTCTGATATCCAACTTCTGATGATTATCTCCTGATAATATAAGTACTGATATCCTTAAGTCCTGACTTCCAGTATAAGTACTGATTCCCAGTTAAAACTGATTTGTCCTGTTAAGTAAGATCTGAAAACTAAACATAAATCATATTAGCCATGACATTATCAAATATATCTAACAATCTCCCCCAACTTGTAAATTAGCATAATATACAAGTTTAACAGATATTTGATGATGTCAAAAACATTAAGTACAAATGCAAGAGAATTAGACTAGATAACTACAACTTACAGTCCTTAAAGCTTTACCAATATTTAACTTCTGATAACAGCTTCAGCCTGTACAAATATCAGAATATAAGCAGTTATAGATCTTTGACTTGGCTTCATCTTCTGATCTCTCTGAAAGGTTGAGTCTTCCAGTAACTACTCTAGCTTCAAAACCACTTGCAGTAGTCTTCAAAGGTTGAGTCTGTTTTGCTTTAGTGAATCCTGGTAGGAGTGTCTTTGGTCTAACTTCTGATATCAAGTTAACTTGAGCAGTGTCAGAGGTTACTTGCTTCTTTAAAATATCAGAACTTACTTTATCTTGACTCTGAACAACTTGAGCCATGTCAGAGGTTGTTTTAAGAACCTTTCTTGAAGTCAGAGCAAGATCATCCTTTTCATCAGTAATTTCTTTATCCTCAGGAGGCACATAAACCTTGATAGGTTCACCAATCTTTTCTTTACCCTTGGATCTTGGATCTATCTGCGGTTGTGATTTAGCCAATGTTGCTTCAGTATGTGTCCTTTCTTTGATCACAATGCCTTTGAGTTTTGGAAGTGGCTTTTTACCAGAAGCTTCAGATTTAGATGTGACTTTCTCTGATTTAAGTCTGGCTTCTTCTTCCATTAAACTCTCCAAGTCCATTCCTGGATTTTCCTGAAGAAATAACTGTCTTGACATTTCTTCATCAAGATCTAAAAGTTCATCAGAACTTATTCTTTTACCCGTAGCAGAACTAATTCTCTTCCCAGTATCAGAACTTGTCATGTGACTTGTGATTTCAGCTTTTCTTGATATGAATCCTCTACCTTGACTATGACCTCTACCCATTCCAGAGTTTCCTTGATCATCCTTTTCATCATCCTCCCCTTTCAGTGTCTTGTCAGTCTTGCATTTGGACTTAATTACTTTCTCCCCTTTTTGGCATCAGCAGGTAGTAGAAGAGAGACAAGTAATTCCACTGAGGCTTGGATTTCATTAAGTTGTGATTGCTGAGAAGCTTGATTTTTCAGAATATCATCAATCTGAGTTTGTTGATTATCTTGAGTCTTCTCAATATAAGCAATCCTGTCAAAGGTAGGTTGGAAGAACTTTTTCTTATCAATCTTGTGAACTTGTTCTTGCTTCATTAGTTCTTCCCTTAAGAGATGTAACTCTGCATGAGTATTTGAATGAAGACCTTGTAAATGTTCAGTACTCAATGCAGTGACTCTAAGCTGTGTTTTGAAATTATCAGTATTTAACATCTCATCAGCTTTTGTCAATTGCTCAGCCAGATTCTGTGCAGTTGGAACACAGGTGACTGAGTTCCATTCCTTAGTCCACTCCTCACCTGCAGGAGTTTCACTCCAAGGCACTGGTGCTTCTCTGGTAACAAACTTCTTAACAAGTTCAGACTTAAGAATAGTTTGTTGAGGAGCATGTCCTGAAGGACCTGCTGCATCAGCATCTGTATTTGGAGCAACATCACCAGTATCTCCAGCATTTACAGCATCAGAACTTACAGAATCAGTATCTTCTGATAAAACAATAGTGTGAGTAGCAATGGAGGCTTCAGCATCCTCTAATTGCTGATCTGGTTCTAAATTCTGATCAACAGCCATATCCTGATGCTCACCTAAATTCTGATCATCAGCATCTAGATGCAGAGAAGGTGTAGTAGATAACTCTGGAGTTTGAACAGCATCAGTAACAGGTGTTGTGGATGGATTATATGCTGTTGGAGCTTCTAATAGAATTACTTCAGGCACAACCAAGTTGTGAACATCAATATCAGCACTTGTGCCTGGATCAACAGGAGATACAGATGGTGTGTTGGCCTTTGCAGAAACAGCTTCCTGAGATGGAGTTGATGGAGAAGAAGTGACTTTAGCAAATTCCTTTTCTTGTGAGATCAGAGATTCCTGATCCCCTTTCTTAGCTGCTTCCTCTTCATCATCTGAAACTGGCCTATTTGCCCTCTGTTTCTTGTATCTCTTTGTAGATTTGGATTCCTTGGGAGTTTCAGGAACTGTCATTCTTCTAAGCCTCTTGAGAAGCCTAGATCCCCCAATTCCAGAATCCTTCTGAGAAGTCTCTTTCTCAGCTTCATTAACAACAGGTTCTGAAGAAGGAACATGTTCCTCAGTATCAGATTCATCTCTCAAAGCAATCCTCCTTCTCTTTTGAGGTATTTGAGGAACAGCCTTTGTCCTCTTAGGTTTGGAAGAGGAAGGCTTCACAGTAGGTGCTGAGGATGAGGGTTGAACAGTCTGTGAAGTGGAGAGATAGGATTTGATATATTGCCTGAGGGTTGGTTGAGTAGAATGAGTGGTAGGTGCTGATGGTTGTTGTGGTGTTTGGGTGGTTGTTGTTGGTTGGACATCAGAATAAACAGAGCTATAAGTATCAGGATCAACATTTACTAAGATCTGTTTTATAGACTGAGGAATCTGTAAAGGTCTAACCACTAATTTCTTAGTGTCAGCATTTATCAGGTCATTAAAGTAACGTTTTGCAACCTTAAAAGGTGGAGTTGAGGAACTGACTAATTGAGGTTCATCAGTACAAAAAGTATATATAAGTTGACAGAATCTAGCAAAGTAAACAACATTCCTATCCTCTGTTATCCTATCCCCAATAAAACCAATTATAGCAGTTGCAAAATAAAAATGAGTTTGGTTTATAATAGCATACCCGATGTGCTGACTCATTATAGGAAGAGCATCAAAATTTGAACACTTGTTCCCAAAAGCTTTAGTGATGCAGTCGAAGAAGAAGCTCCATTCTCTTCTGATATGAGCCCGTTTCAACTGCCCAAGCTTTGCCAAACTCTGTTCATATCCCAAACTGGCCATTAACTCCTGAAGAGCTGATTCCTCTGGAATTGAAAAAGTATATCCTTCTGGGAGATGAAGAGCCCTGCGTATTGTACCAGGAGTGACTACATATGAAGAATCGCCCACTTCGAAAACAATATTGGGAGTGCCATGTGTACCACCATTATCAAAGTGCCCAGTCCGCCAAAACGTCAGAACTTGTTGGCTCGAAAAGACTGAAGGCTGGGTCAATGCATACCCAATCTCACTGTTTGCAAGAAGATCTTGCATAAAATGCAATTCAGATGGAGCTTCAGCATGATCAAGAATTGCAGCATAGTTGTTTGGAACAAATTTAGCTCCATCAATGATTAAATCCTTAGGTGCCATGTGAAAAATTTAGATTTAAGAGTGCCTGTTAGGTGTTTGATAAAATGTCTGTATAAAAACCAACGTTAGAAGAAGAAGGAGAGTAAAAACAAGTAGAGAGAAAAAGTATGAAAGGAAATAAAAGATTAAAAAATCCTCTCTCTTTCTTACTTATACTCTGAAAAAAATGTTACCGTTGGACACCTGTCAGACATGCAGTAATAACGGATAGTTACTGGGCTCGAGAAAACAGTAATCATTACTTACCCACTTGCCGTTTTTCAAGGAAAAACCGTTCCACTTATCCAGATATTCCATTAATCAAGGTGAAACAGTTTTAATTCAAAATTGAAACCGTTCCCACTTATTTAATTATTTTTCACTGCAACATTAATATTCTGAAAATAAATCAAGTGAAAATGACCAAGATAAATCAGATGAGTAAGTACTGATAAAGTAAAATCAGAACTTAAATTAAAATAGAATTTATATGGTCATCAGAATATGAATATTTATCAGGATTTATCAATACATTACAAAATAACTTAGAGACAAAATCTTGAAACAAAAACAAATTTCATTAATATATCAAGTGAATACATTCATGAAATTGAAATTACATCAGTACTTGTACAAGATTTCCCTAAGCTGCTAAACCTAACGTCAACAGCCTTTGTCCTAGCTCAAGAAGCAGGGCAAGGCTGATGATGAAGAAAAATAGGAAGAAGAAAATAAATCATTTCTTCTTCCTACTCTCGACAAACAGAATGGCGAGTCGAATGATTCGCTCTTGCTGGCGGAGAGCTTCCAGCCTTTCCTCCTCCAATTGCTGCAGATGGCGATGGTAATCCATATAGAAGAACAGGAGGTGGGTGAGTACCTCCTGTGGGACAGAGTCCCATATCTCATCAGGAATGGCAGTGACGTGCCATTCCTGCTGCCAGTCGGCACAGCTTAGCTCCATATTGAAGGTTTCGTAGTTCAAAAACATGTTGTATCTGACCATGGTGTTTTTGAAAGAAAAAGTATGAAGGTAAGGTGAGTTTGTGAGAAAAGATTTGATGGGAAGGCTGATGTGAAGTGGTTGCTTATATAGGCAGGAGAATACCAGGAGACGCAAAGAAATTTAATGTTGACAGGTAGAATTAATTCTACCGCGTCTCCCTAGACTTGGAAAAAGAAAAACATTCATTGGAAAGAGAAAACATGGTTTAATGCGCACAAGAAGCAAGTAAAAGTTGACTGTTCAAGTACGAGTACCATTAACCCTAACCATAGTGACTATTAATCTTCCACTTCAACATATTCTAGTTTGAACCGAGACTGTTATCAAATTTTATCCACAGATAAGTCAAGTAAAGAATTAGACTGTAATATCAGAACTTAGACTTATATCAGAACTTAACAGTCATCAGAACATAATTTCTTAACTCGAAAAAGGAATGCCTATCTTAGTAAGTCCTTATACAAGTTCTGAGTTATATTCTTCAGAACTTAATCATTAGAACATGCAACCAGAACTTGTCCTCAGAATTTGTGCAATGTGACACAATGACTGTATATCTAAACAACATAGATCACCACGGTAATTTTCATCATTCATATGGAGTGATTAGTGTGTGCATTATGCTAAATGTCACACAAAGAGTAAAGTCTAATTTACTTCAGTACATCTTAGAAATAAGGCATAACTAAAACTTTCCTAAAGAGTTGTCATTATTCTGAAACCTACGGTTGAATAAGTTCATGCTTGAGTCCACCTCAACTATTTCGTGCTAATTTTATGCATCTTTTTAAATTCCATTTCACAGTGGATTCTCAGTGTAAGTGAGTCACGACCGCTTATCAGAATTTATGCTATTATCAGAGTATTTCTCCAGTAATCATAGAGTGTGAAAAGTCACCAAGAAAATATTTTGCTTTTCTAATGCATATTTACTTAATACCAGCAATGCACTTGGGTCGTCCCTTCCACATTTTTACTCTAGATCTCAAAGGAGTACCTGATTTTATTCTTTGATCCTTTTGCTTTTTCTTTTGATAAGTGAGGTTTATCAGCACTTAGTGCATTCACCAGATTTACTAGTATCAGAACTTAACAGATGAGTAGCATTAATTTAATTTGTGACTTAGTAATAAGATAGACAAAGTAAACTCAACTAAGCTCAATTATCAGAATTTGCTTGTGTCAATAGATTTCCACAGAAATAATTACTTCTTACATGAGATCCTTTGTTTATTGAAGACTACTAGATCAGCATCTAGCACAGTTATCCTCATAGGATTGAATAGTTACTTAAACAGACATATCACTTATCAGAGTTTAGAAACATATATCAGACAACAGTCAGTACTTAAAAACATTTGACAATTAAGCACAGAATACACAAAGAGATTAAATTTTGTAAATACTGATCATAAAGTCTGATATAACAGAACAAAACTAAGCAGATTTAGAGAAAGAACCTGAAACCATTCCAAGTTCATTTACCAATCTTGTAAAAGTGGCTTCACACAATGGTTTTGTGAAGATATCTGCTAGTTGTTGATCTGTTGGAACAAAGTGTAATTCCACTGTACCTTCATCCACATGTTCCCTTATGAAGTGGTACCTGATGCTGATGTGCTTTGTCATAGAGTGTTGAACTGGATTACCTGTCATAGCAATAGCACTTTGATTATCACAGTAAACAGGGATTTTGAAATATGTTAACCCATAATCCAGTAACTGATTCTTCATCCAAAGAATCTGTGCACAACAGCTTCCTGCAGCAATATACTCTGCTTCTGCAGTTGATGTGGAAATTGACTTTTGTTTCTTGCTGAACCACGAAACCAATCTGCCTCCAAGAAATTGGTAGCTTCCACTTGTGCTTTTCCTGTCAATTTTGCAACCTGCAAAATCTGCGTCTGAGTAACCTATTAGTTTGAAATCTGATTCTCTAGGATACCACAATCCCAGATCAGCTGTTCCTTTAAGATACTTGAAAATTCTTTTCACAGCTGTTAAGTGAGGTTCTCTTGGATCTGCATGAAATCTTGCACAAAGACATGTAGCATACATGATATCAGGTCTACTAGCAGTTAGATAGAGTAGAGAGCCAAACATACCTCTGTAATTAGTAACATCTACTGATTTACCAGTATTCTTATCCAGTTTTTTTGCAGTGGCCATGGGAGTGGATGCACTTGAACAATCTTGCATTCCAAATTTCTTCAGCAAGTTTCTGGTGTACTTAGTTTGACAAATAAAAGTGCCTTCTTCATTCTGCTTGACTTGAAGGCGCAGAAAATAGCTCAGTTCCCCCATCATACTCATCTGATACCTTGACTGCATCAGTTTGGCAAACTTCTTGCAAAGTCTGTCATTTGTATACCCAAAGATAATATCATCAACATAAATCTGGACCATAAGTAAGTCCTTTCCATGGTTGAGATAGAACAGTGTTTTGTCTATTGTTCCTCTGTTGAATCCCCTTTCTAGAAGAAACTGAGCTAAAGTCTCATACCATGCTCTAGGAGCTTGCTTAAGTCCATAACGTGCTTTATCAAACCTGTAGATATAATCTGGATGTTTGGAATCTACAAAGCCTGGAGATTGTTCAACATATACTTCCTCCTCTAATTCTCCATTGAGAAAAGCACTCATAAGCCAAAAATATCCTTATAGCTTCTAACCTAGCAACTGGTGCAAATGTTTCATCATAATCAATTCCCTCTTGTTGAGAATATCCTTTTGCGACCAGCCTTGCCTTATTGCTTGTAATTATGCCATCACTGTCAGTTTTGTTTCTGAATACCCACTTTGTACCAACAACAGATCTATTCTTTGGTCTTGGCACTAGGGTCCAGACTTTGTTTCTTTCAAATTCATTTAACTCTTCCTGCATTGCTTGCACCCAATCAACATCTTGAAGAGCTTCTTCCACTTTCTTTGGCTCAGTCTGAGAGAGAAAAGAATTGTAAAGACATTCGTTTGAAGTACCTGTTCTAGTTCTGACACCTGCATCAGGATTTCCAATTATCAAATCAGGTGTATGTGATTTTGTCCACTTCCTTGTAGATGGAAGGTTTTCTCTAGAAATGGATGCTCCCCCATGATCCATGCTGTCTTCATTTTCATTTTCTGATGCTCCCCTTGAAACTATGCTCTCTGAGTTGGATTCTTCAAAATTTAGATTTTCAGCACTATCAGAACTTTGCTTATCAGAACTTGACGAATCAGAACTTGAAGAGCCAGATGTATGTTCTGATGTTTCTTGAGATGTGGTAAGATCTTGAGTATGCTCCCCTTGCATAGGTGCATCTTCCTTTGGCGTAGTCACCACAGTTTCAATAATATCAGAGTTTAATCCATCAGAATTTACAGTATCAGGACTTAGACTGTCAGGATTTTCAGTATCAGAATTTGAGTCTTCATTTTCAAATCTCAGCTGATCATGGTCAATAAAATCTTCAAGACCAGTAATCTTCTTGTCATCAAAGGAGACATTGATAGATTCCATGACCACTTTTGTTATCAAATTATAGACTCTGAAGGCTTTTATGGAAAGTGGATATCCAACAAAGATTCCTTCATCAGCTTTTAGATCAAACTTGGATAGCTGTTCAGGATGAGTCTTGAGAACAAAACACTTGCATCCAAATACATGAAAGTACTTCAGATTTGGCTTCTTTTTCTTTACCATCTCATATGGTATTTTTCCTTGCTTGTTAATGAGTGTTGCATTTTGAGTAAAACAAGCAGTCTGCACAGCTTCAACCCAGAAATAGGTTGGAAGCTTTGCTTCTTCAAGCATTGTACGTGCAGCTTCAATGAGAGTTCTATTCTTCCTTTCAACAACTCCATTTTGCTGTGGAGTTCCAGGAGCAGAAAATTCCTGCTTTATTCCATGGTTTTTACAGAACTCTTCCATTATCAAATTCTTGAACTCAGTGCCATTATCACTCCTTAAGGTTTTCACAGAATCTTTGACCAATTTATCCAGATGTTTGACATGATCAATCAAGATAGATGCAGTTTCACTTTTTGTGTGCAAGAAATACACCCATGTGTATCTAGTGAACTCATCCACTATGACCAATGCATATTTCTTCTTTGCAATAGACATGACATTTACTGGACCAAATAGATCAACATGTAGTAAATGATAAGGCTCAAGAATTGATGATTCAGTCTTGCTCTTGAATGAAGATTTTCTTTGTTTGGCCTTCTGACAAGAATCACAAAGGCCATCAGGAGCAAATACTGACTTTGGAAGTCCTCTCACAAGATCTTTCTTGACCAGCTCATTTATATTGTTGAAATTTAAATGAGAGAGTTTCTTGTGCCAATTCCAGCTTTCTTCAATTGATGCTCTACTCATCAGACAGATTGCAGAACCATCAGTACTTGTTGAAAGCTTAGCTTCATAAATGTTACCACGCCTGTATCCTTTCAGAACAACTTTGCCTTTAGATTTACTCACAACTTCACAGTGTTCTTCAAAGAAATCAACATGATAACCTCTGTCACATATTTGACTTATACTCAGCAGATTGTGTTTAAGTCCTGAAACCAGAGCTACTTCTTTAATGATGACATTCCCAAGATTGATATTGCCATATCCCAATGTTTTTCCAATGTTGCCATCTCCATAAGAAACACTTGGGCCAGCTTTCTCCACAAAGTCTGATAGCAGAGCTTTATTTCCAGTCATATGTCCTGAACATCCACTGTCCAGAAGTAGAATATTTTTCCTGTTACCCTGCAATCACAAAGACCACTAATGATTAGTTTTAAGGACCCAGACTTGCTTGGATCCTTTGGCCTTATCAAGTTTGTTAACATTTGCAGCGGATTTAGCATCAGAGTTTATGTTAACATTTTTCTTATCAGAACTTACACTATCTGACTTTGAATCAGAATTTACACTAGAAGGAACAATGGAAACTTTCTTCAAAGAAGGTTTTAATTGATAATAATCATAGTACAAACTATGATATTCCTTAAAAGTATAAATGGAATGCCATAAACTACCACAATGAAAACAAGGATTCTGTGGTTTATATCTAACAGACTGACTCTTAACTCCTGATTTTAAAGGTAAGGAGTTAATGTTCTTATTCTTCCTGCAAAAAGAAGCCAGATGGTTAGAACTTCCACAATTATGACATGTTTTCCTAGGAGCATCAGGAACAGGTTTATAATCATTGCTTTTATTCACACCTTCCTTTCCATTCCTATTTTTCCTAGGTGATTATACCTTGTTTACATTCTTAACATCTTTCAGCTTATGCTTAAGCTGCTTCTTAGTCATTAAGCCTATGTTTACTTCAGCTGTCTTTTCCTGTTTTAGTTTGTCAGAAGTTAATCCCTCTCTAACTTCTGATTTATCATTATCAGACTTTACAGTTACAAACTTAACAGGTTTTAACTTTGGCTTTTGCTTAACAACAGGCTTAATTTCTACAGTTCCTTTATCATTCTTATCCTCTCCATAACCTAAGCCCTCTTTCCAATTTTCACTACTTAGCAAATTTTGAGTTGTTCTGCCAGAGTTAGTCCAAGTCCTGATTATCTCTCTTTCCTTTTCTAACTCAGTTTTTAGAGACTCATTCATTTTTAGCACTACATCCCTAACATAAAAAGCATCATCTCTATCCTTCTGAGTTTGATGGAACATAACTAACTCTTTTTCTAAGAAATCATTTCTTTTCTTAAAAGCAAGATTTTCAGAAGTTAATCTTTCACATGTTAAAGTTTGATCTCTATAACTAATAAACATGGTTTTAAGATATCTTCTCAACTCATTAATATCATCAGTATGAAAAGCATAAGTAGTCTGAGGTACCTTTGTTTCAGCAGCTTCAGAACTGCTCTCTTCTTTATCAGCATTTGCCATAAACGCATAGTTCTCCTCACTTTCAGAGTCTGAGGTGTCTATCCAGCTTTTCTGATTTGTGACAAGAGCCTTTCCTTTGTCACCCTTTACCTTCTTGCAATCAGGAGATATGTGGCCTTTCTCACCACAGTTATAGCATTTGACATTGGTATAATCTCCTCTATTAGACTTTTCTCCTCTGCCTTCAGATCTTCTGAAATTCTTCTTATCAGAACTTATGCCTTTCCTGGAAAACTTCTTTCCCTTCCTGAACTTCCTGTATGCAATCTTTGTGATCTCTTTCACCATAAGAGCACACAACTTCATCATCTCCTCATCAGCATCAGTCTCAGGCAAGCTTTCAGAATCTGAGTCATCATCACTTTCAGAACTTGATGACTCAGTATCAGACTTTGTGAACAGAGCTTTACCTTTGTCTTTCCTTGAGGTAGCTGCCATGGGGGATTCTTCTTCAGCCTTAAGAGCAACTGTCCTCGACTTTCCTCCTTTCCTCCTTTCCTCTTGCTTCTTTGTTCCATCTCAAGTTCATGAGTCTTGAGCATTCCATAAATTTCATCAAGAGTTGTTTCATCAAGATTGTAATTGTCTCTTATTGTTGTTGCCTTCAAATCCCAACATTCAGGAAGAGCTAACAGGAATTTAAGGTTTGAATCTTCAAGATCATACTCCTTATTAACCAGTGACAGATCATTCAAGAGTTTGACAAATCTATCATATAAATCAGTCAATGATTCATTAGCCTTTGAGTCAAAGTGTTCATACTCTTGAGTGAGTATTGTCTTCCTGTTCTTTTTAATCGTATCAGTTCCCTGACACCTTGTTTCCAGAGCATCCCATATCTCTTTAGCAGTCTTGCAGTTAATTACCCTGTTTGACATTATATTATCAATGGCACTATGCAGTAAGTGTCGTACCTTAGCATCCTTAGCAATTCATGCGATATCTTCAGCAGTATAATCACTCTTTTCCTTTGGTACAGTTTTTGCTGCTTCACCTGCAACTGCAACATCGAGCTTGGTTGGTTTGTGAGGTCCTTCCTTGATTCTATCAAGATATTCTGGATCTGTAGCTTCCAGAAACATGGTCATCCTCACCTTCCATATGGCATATTCAGATGGTCTCAGTATGGGAACTCTGATGGTTTCATACCGACTTTAGATTTGTGTCTTTGGAGATTCTTCAGTTTTGGTAGGCTTAGTTGGAGTTTCTGTGTCAGACATGATTGTGTTTGGATCTTTAACTGTATGTGCGTTAACAGAAAAGCTCTGATACCACTTGTTAGGTCACACACACTGTAGAGGGGGTGAATACAGTGTAAAATACAATCAAATCGAACTTTAATATCTTATGTAACAGAAAACAAACTTTATTGAAACAATAAACTCTGTTACAGTATGGAACTGTTACCTCTCAGTGATAAACAAATATCACGAGAGCTGCTAGGGTTACAATGAATAATCTTCTCGAATATGATAACACTTATAGTGTAAACCCTATGTCTGTGTTTATATACTACACAGTTACAAGATAATCGCTAATTGATATGGAATATAATTCTGCTTCCTAAAATATATCAATCAGATATATTTTCTTCCAAGTATTCCATTCTTCACAGAATTCCTTCTTCATGCATATCTCTTCTTATGTTTATCTCGATCTTCTTTCCTTTAATCAGCTATTGTCCTTATCTGATCGTCCTTCAGCACTTAAGTTCTGATATCCAACTTCTGATGATTATACTGATTCCCAGTTAAGTACTGATTTGTCCTGTTAAGTAAGATCTGAAAACTAAACATAAATCATATTAGCCATGACATTATCAAATATATCTAACAGATTACTTAGAGGAATTCTAAGTAATGTCACAAATACTAATACTTCACAATTAGTTCATAGTTAAACTCTTAACTAAGTATCATTGACTGATATAAGTCAAGAATTAGTCTACAACTAATCCTGATACAATCATATTCTGATTTCAGTGAACTCTTGAGATATAAGCATTGATAAATTCACTAAAACCAAAATCTCATAATTAACTTATAACACATAAGTTACAATCAATATACTAGATATCAATTGTTGATAGATTTAGTTATAATCAATCATGCTGCTTATTTATTTTAAGTTAGTTTGAATGATGGAGCAAATAAAATCATTGAATTGCTTCAATTTCCATAATCCAAACTACTCAAATAAATATTAAATAAATAAATACTAAATATCTATGAGTTAGATACTAGCACTTAAATATTTATAATTATCCTTGAATAATCACCAATAGGATATATGACTTATATACATGGTAATCACCCTCTGGATAATTAGAAATTTTAGAAATACTTTCTAAGCATATAAAATATTGAGAGTTTTATACACATAACTTAGAAAATACTTCAACTTTTAATATTAGTGATTTTAGAAATAAGCATTGATTACTTAGAACAAAAATTCTAAATAATATCACTAATACTAAAAGTATCACAATTATTCGTACATGATATAAATAACTATGTTGCATATCATTTTAATATAATTTAAATCATGAGACTGATATGGAATGGAATTGTCTACAGTCATAATTTAAATCAATTAAAATAGTATTCAAACTTAATTTTATAATACTTAACTACCACAAATATATATGACATTGTAGTCATGATAATCAAGATAGTAGCACTAAGTACGAGGTACTGGATTACTGATAAATTCACAAGTCCTTTATATATTGAAGATTTAATACTTGTGAAGTTATATGAAGAATTCCTTACAGATGGGATTTCCAACTAATATGCAATGAATGATATCCCACATTTACAAACCAGTCTTGAAAATTAACTTTAACAAGTGATTTAATAAGTGTTTCCGCAAGTGACTCTTTGACTAAAGTGACATGCTCTCTAAAGTGATGATACCTGGTGTGAAGGTGCCTTGTCATAGAGTGTTTACAGAGTTGTTGGATTTGGGATTGTCTCTTATCATAACAAGAAATCAATCTTCTTCCACGAAGTTGACAGCTTCCCGAGATGCTTCTCCTGTCACTTAAGTTGACAGCTTCAGAGATGCTTCTCCTGTCTTTCTTACAACCTGCATAAACTGTATCTATATAGCCAAACATGTTAAGCACAATATCTTTAGGGTACCTTACTCCAAGAGTTGGTAGTTCCTTAATATATCTAATAATCTTGTTAATAGATATACGATTGGATTCTCTGAGATCTACTTGGAACCTTGCACATTGGCATCTTGAGAACATTACATGTTGTCTATTAGCATTTGAGTAAAAGAGTGAGCTCGTCATACCTCTATAGCTTGTCATTATACCTGAGTTGCACTGATCAAGCTTTAGTGGTTTCTGTTGATAAGTAGTCTTGGCATGTTCAGAATCCTCCAAATTTTGCATCTTCAAAAGATCCTTAATTTACTTGTATTGCCAACATTCTTTTGGTTTACTTGTGCTCCTAAAAGAATTGTTCTTTTGGCATGCTTGAGCTCCTAAAAGAATTATTCTAATGGCTTGCTTGAAGTAATTCCAAAAAGATTTGTAACCTTTTCAACATGCTCCTCCATACCTACTCTGCAATTACTTAGCAAATAATCTTGCACAAGTCTTGGTTAGTAGACCAACATATAACATTATAATTATATCACTGCACATATAAAATAATATATTTGTGCCTATTGGTGAGAGAGATATTAATATGATGACTCTACTAGTTTATATTAAACTGTAACTTCAGTTAGAGTGCCATACCATGTCCTTCACGATTGCTTGAGTAGTATACTAGTTCATACCAACCTGAAATGAGCTTGTGAAGAAGAGATATATGTAGTCCAATAGATCTGCAACTGTAAAGTTCATGAACTGTTGTGCATTGACTTCCTCTTTTGACTCACCAACCAGCAGTGCACTTGTACACTATACTAGAGTCCAATTCCAAGTGTAATGTGTATCAGGTGCCTAATATGTCGTAATATCCTCAAGTCTCGTCACTGGTGCTGTTATGGATAAAAAACTAAGGTTATTATTTGCTGTATTTATTACCAAGGTTCGGGAGCTCAAGGCCTTTAATGGCTGCTCTCGTGTTTCGTAGCTTAACTCTGCCTTTATGAGATGCCTACGTATCTCTGTGAATTAGAGAATCAAGCGTAGTTCTGATTTGTGGGATGAGGCCCCTTATATAGATGTTGGTGGTCCTTGAATTGGACTTGCTATAGGAGACTTGGTAGCCAAGTCTCAAAATTAGAATGGACTTTGGAGTCCTAAATAGTAGGAAACTGATTCCTTATCCTTCTAGGTCCCTTAGAGGCTAATCTGCAAGGATTTATGTCCTTATTGGGACTCTTCTCAATAGATTATTTTCCCTTATTAATTAATAACGAAATTAATTAATATTCAGGGTTTTTGGGCCTTCTTTGTTTCATCAGGCCTGATCTGGTCCATCAGGCCTGATCAATGTGTTAACCTTTTTGGTCTGAATGTCATACATCTTCTTATTGGGCCTAGCAGCCCAAATCATGTATAATTAATGTAATATTTAATTACACAATCAGGATTTATTTATCCCTATCATTTGCCCCCCAACTTTTGGGAAACCGTATAAGATTTCAAAAAAGTTAAGTTCGTTCATTCCCTTTCAGGGTATCGTTTTGCGTAAAGTGTGGAGTGACCTACACGTTTACAACGATTTGACTTGTACACGGCTTCAGGGTCGTTTAAAAACTTCCCTTTTTATTTTCTTACCTTCTCCCTATTTTTAGGAATTTTCTGGTATTTTTCAGGAATTTTCCCTTTTTTCCGAGATTTTTTCAAATTTTCTGCAGTTTTTCACAAATATTTTGAAATTTTCAGCCCTTTTTCGACCAGGATCCTAGTCGAAATTTCGACCTGGATCCTAGTCGAATTTTGGGCCAGCCTTTCAATCCTGGTCGAAGGATTTCGACTAGGATCCACGACCTGGATTTTGACCAGGATCCTAGTCGAATCTTCGACCTGGATTTTGGTCGAAATTTGTGTCTTTCTTTGCTTCCTGGTCGTCAGGTTTCGACTAGAATTCACGACCTGGATTTCGACCAGGATCCTAGTCGAGCCTTCGACCTAGATCTTAGTCCAGATTTCTGTGCTTAATTGTTTCCTTGTCGAAAGGTTTCGACTAAGATTCACGACCTGGATTTCGACCAGGATCCTAGCCGAACCTTCGACCTGGATTTTAGTCGAGGTTTCTGCACTTATTCTCGAAAAATATTGTGCTTGATTCAGGAATTCGACCTCAATCCTGGTCTTATTTACCTGGCTTTCGACCTCAATTCTGTTCTTTTTTACCCGTAATTTTTGGGTGTCTGTTCGAAAAAATTCAAATAGAATTCACGATCTGGAATTCGACCTCAATCCCGGTCTATATTGGGCTTCCTTCTAATTCAATTTGGATTGGGCCTTGTTTGGGGCTTCTCTTTTTAGGTCTTTGATTTGGGCCTGTATTTTTCTAAATCCTAATTGGATTTGGGCCTTCTATTTTTTCAAATCCTAATTGGATTTGGGCCTCTACTTTTCCAAATCCTAATTGGAGTTGGGCCTTCTATTTTTCCAAATCCTAATTGGATTTGGGCCTCCCATTGGGCCTCTTCCATATTAATATGGACTTTAATATATTAAAACACCTTCTTTAGAATTCTCTAGAGTTCTCGGGAATTTTCATTTATTTTCTTTGGAATTCCTTGGAATATTCTGGAACGTTCCATTTCTGGGCTTTCTTCTTTGGGCCTTTATTCTTACTGGGCTTTTTGTCCTTTCAACTTCACTTTTCCTCCTATATAAAGGAGTGAGTAGAGTCTATTGCTCCTCACTTTCTCATTTTTAAATTCTCCTTCTTTTTTCTTCTGTTAAGGATCTCAGAGAAATAACTGTAGGTCGGAGTATTTTGAGCCCCGAAGCCTCCATTTAGTAAGTCAGCCTCTTTTAGCAGCATTACTTCAGGTAAACCCTTTTCCCTTTTTCTTCTTGTGCTTGTTTTTGCATAGTTTGCGTTTAAAATTGTCTTCTTATATGCCCTTTTTTTAGATGGCTGATAAGAAAATGACTCATTTGGCCAAGATAAATGTGGCCAGAAAGTCCAATGAATTCCTCATTCGATCAAGGTACACTTCCTTGATTGATATGATCAACACCCGAGGGGACGAGTACCCGTCTGATGCGCATTTAGACGCGCACGACCATATCAGTGCCCTGCGGGATCCAAATGAGCTGGACAAGTTAAGTGGTTATTTCAAAATCAAGGAACCTTTCAAGCTAGTTCTTGCGGATCCGGCCGACAGGGCCTGTCAATGGAGGAAGGACGTACTATGCGTCTACATGGACATTCTAAGGGCAGGTATCAGACTCCCCTTTCACCCATTTATCCCTGTTTTGCTAGCTGATGTGGGCATCAGCCCTTGCCAACTCCCTCCTAACTCTTGGAGGTTGATTCTGTGCTACCTGTCGCAATGCGCCAAGCACAATGTCCCTACCTCGGTTGTTATTTTTAGAAAGATTTTTCAGTTCAAGAACAGTCCTGACAAGAATCAGGGGTGGGTTTCTTTGAACCAGCGCCCAACCGTTCCCCACATGGTGAACGGGAAGTCCATCCCTGACAACAATTTGGGGTGGAAGAAAAATTTTCTGTACGTCCTTTGGGAGGGTAGCGATTGGGGCACCCTGTTTCGTTCTTCTTTTGGGCTAGCCATAGATGGGAGTCCTAATGATATAGTTTTGTCTGAGGAGGAGACCAGAGCTTTCAACCTCCTTACTCAAGATAATGGGACTTCCCACTCTTGGGATCTTATCAGGGAGACCGTTCTTGTAGAACGTGGCCTTTCTCCCGTTCCTACAAAGAGTATGTTTCCTTCCTTCTCTAGTTGTCTTCGTTTCATCCACCTTCTACTTTGCTAATTTCTCATCTCACTTATCTTATTTGTTGCAGTCGCTGAGAAGATTGAGGAGGCTACAAAGCCTAAAGACCTGGAAATGACCCGGATGAAGCGTGCTGGAAAGGTCTTCAAAGACCCACGCCTCGGGGATCGCTTCCCGGAGTTCCTACTCCAGGTGAAGGAACCAGGAGAGGAAGGTCCCAGCCAACTTTTATGTACCAAACAAAAACCAGGGGCTTTCTTCCAACCCGCTTGGGGAATCCGGGGCAAGGATTCAATTGTTGGAAACACAGCGCTTGCCAAAGAATGGTCTATGCATTCCATTTCCCCGGTTGATTATCAAGACTTTGTCGTTCAACAGGACTTGAAGGCTAACGAGCTTTTCGGAGCTCAGGCTTTGGCGACGGTACATCCTTTTCCTTTGGCATTCATAGTTTTTTGCTGTAATTTTTCTCATTTCTCACTTTTGCTTTATATCTTGTAGGTGAACGTCCATTTTCAAGGGGTTATTCACCAAGCCAAGGCTTGGAAAGTTGGCCTATAGGATGCAAACAAGAAGCTCGAGGAGGCCAACCAGAGGATAGAGGCTCTTGAAGCCAAACTCGCCTCATCAACTTCTGACCTTGAAATGGCCCGGGCTGAGAATGTTATCCACAAGGCTCAAAAAGACAAAGCTTTTGACAGCTGGATGGATACTCAGGAATTTAAGGATTTAATGGTGGAGTATGACGCCCTCCTACATCCAGTCAGCTACAAGGAAGGATGGGACGCTGCTGTGGAGGCTATCCAGGAAGAATTTCCTGAGGTTCTTGAACAATCTCCTTTCCCCTGCCCTATGAAAGTCCCAGCACTTGGGGGCGTTACAGATAAGCTCGCCGATCTGATTAAGGACGGCCCATTAGGGAGTCAAGACCAAGGCCAAAAAAGAAAGGAGCTTGAATCCAGCTCTGAAGAGGAGGAATCTTCTTCTAAGGAGGAGCCTCAACCCGTTATAAAGAAGGCCAGGGTAGAAGAGCCTCCAAAGCCAGCGTCTCCTAAACCAGCGTCTTCTGCGGCCTCCAAGGCGTCCGAGGATAGTTCCGAGGGAACCTCTGCGGAGACTTCCGAAGAGACATCCGAGGGACCGACTGGAGAGATATCCGAGGAGACTTCGGATAATGGTTCCCAAGAATCTGAGCCTTCCAAGGCCTAAGTTTTATGCATTTCTTCTTTTTTAGACAATATTTGAACTTTGTAATTGAATTTTATTATTTTCAGTTGTATTTGCCCAAGCATCATCGTATTTTTTCCGATTTTTCAAACTCAAGTTTATAACTTGGTTTTATCCTTCAATCTAATAGGCTAAGATTAAGTCGAACGCTTTTTATTATAACTTGGTATTCTTGATACCTTACATGAAATGGGTTCAACCCTGACAAAATCTAAAACATATCTTCTATAAAAAATCCTAAGCAAGCAAAGCTTTAAGGTGCTTTTAAACCTACTTGTCACTCTGACAAGTGAGAATCGTACTTTAACTGTTCTACACATAGTAAACCTTCAGGTTTTGGGCATACCAAGTTCTCGGGACTTCAAAACCATCCATAGTCTCTAGCTTGTAGGTTCCTCTACCCTGAACGCTCTTGACTTTGTATGGCCCTTCCCAATTTGGGGCAAGTTTCCCTTTCTGCCCTATGCCAGAAGTTTCCACTTTCCTCAAGACTAAGTCACCTTGTTTGAAGAACCTTTCTTTAACCCTTAGGTTGTAGTAGAACGAAGCTTTTTTATGATATTCCACTATCTTCGCATGTGCCTCATCTCGTACTTCATCAATTAGATCCAGGGCTAACCTTTGCCCTTCTTCATTTTCCTCAGCATTGAAAGCTTGAATCCTGGGGGAGGAATGTGATATCTCTACAAGAACAACTGCTTCTGCACCATATGCTAACATGAAGGGAGTTGCTCCAGTCGTGACTCTACAGGTAGTCCTATAGGCCCATAGTATTGGGAGTATTTCATCCACCCAGTTATTCCTTGACTTCTCGATCCTCTTCTTTAGTCCATCCAGGATTATTCGATTCGCCACTTCCGCTTGCCCATTGGCTTGCGGGTGAGCCACAGAGGTGAATCGTAACTCAATTTCATTCTCCTCACAATACTTCTTGAATTATTCATTGTTGAATTTTGTTCCATTGTTAGTGACTAGGATGCGGGGAATTCCATACCGGCACATAATATTTTCCCACAGGAATTGTGCAACTTGTTTAGTTATGATTTTGGCCAAAGGCTTGGCTTCAATCCACTTTGTAAAATAATCAATGGCTACAATCAGGAACTTCCTTTGTGTCGTGGCCATGGGAAAAGGTCCCAGTATATCCATTCCCCATATAAAAAAGGGGATGGGCGAGTTGATGGAGGTCAGCATCTCGGGGGGTTGTCTAACGACTGGTGCATGCTTCTGACAGCGATCACACTTCTTCACATATTCTTTGGCATCAGCCATGATTTCTGGCTAGTAGAAGCCTCAACGGGTTATCCTATGAGCTAAGGCCCTGCCCCCCCAAGTGTTGCCCACAAATACCTTCATGTACTTCTTCAAGAGCCAAGCGTGCCTCATCGGGCCTGAGACACCTTAAGTAAGGAACCACGAAAGATCTTTTATACAGAATCCCATCTATCAAAGAGTACCTTAGTGCTCGAACAGCTAACTTCCATGCTTCAGTAGGATCGTTTGGTAACCAACCAGTTTGAATGTGGGCCTTAATGGGATCTATCCACGACATCCCCAGGCCTATAGGAGCTACAAGCTTAACATCGATGCTCCGTGTCTTCAAAATGCGAAAGTATACACTTCCTGAACTTTCTTCTATCTCAGATGAAGCAAACTTTGATAATGCATCTGCCTTAGCATTTTCCTCCCTTGGAATGTGCTCAACATGGCATTCATCGAATTGGGTCATCACAGCCCTTACCAGGCGGACATACTTAGCCATCGTATCATCCCTTGCCTCAAACTCTCCCTTTACCTGGGATACGATCAGCTTCAAGTCTCCACGGACTTTTAAGTTCTTGACTCTAAGTGTTCCTGCTAGGCCGAGGCCAGCTATCAGAGCTTTATATTCTGCTTCATTATTTATGGTTGGGAAGTCTAACTTCATGGCATACTCAATTAAGAACCCATCAGGGCTTTGTAAAACCAAACCTGCTCCACTTGAATTTGATTTTGATGCTCCATCAAAATAGAGAACCCAATATTCTTTCTCCTTATCATCCTTTTCTTTGTCCCCCTATCAACTTCCTTGTCTTGAGGTATGGTATCTTCCTGCCCCCCGACTTCTTGGTTGGGTATGGTACATTCCACCACGAAGTCAGCTAACGCCTGGGCTTTTATTTCCGTTCGTGGCTTATACTTGATGTCAAATTCTCCCAGCTCTATTGCCCATTTGATCAACCTCCCACTAGCCTTGGGACTATGAATGATATTTCTCAGGGGCTGATTTGTTAGCACCTCAATTTGATGAGCCTGAAAGTAAGGACGTAACTTTCTTGAAGCCATTACCAAGGCTAGAGCAAATTTCTTAATAGTTGAGTAATTCAACTCAGCTCCATGCAGAATTTTGCTGACATAGTATACGGGTTTCTGGATTTTCAGTTCCTCCTTAACCAACACAGCGCTCAAAGCACTATCTGAAACGGCCAAGTACAAGTATAAAACTTCATTCAAAGCTGGTTTGGCCAACAACGGGGCCTGGGCCATATATTTCTTTAACTCCTCGAAAGCCTTCTGGTTTTCCTCACTCCATACAAAGTCCTTAATGTCTTTTAGTGACTTGAAGAATGACAAGCACTTGTCTCCTGACTTGGAGATGAATCGTCCCAGCGCTGCAACCCTTCCTGTGAGCTTCTGAACATCCTTGAGAGTTTTTGGTGGTTTCATGTCCAGGATTGCCTTTATTTTATCGGGGTTGGCCTCGATCCCTCTCTTGGAGACCATCAATCCCAAAAATTTTCCAGATCCTACTCCGAAAGCACACTTTGTAGGATTTAACATCATCTTGTGGTACCTCAGGACCTCAAAAGCTTCCCTCAAATGGGTTATATGATCAGTCTTTACTAGACTCTTGAGTAACATGTCATCAACATAGACATCCATAGTCTTGCCAATAAGATCTTTAAAATTTTTATTTACCAACCTTTGATAGGTGGCTCCTGCATTCTTAAGACTAAATGCCATAACAAGATAACAATAAACACTAAAGTTTATGATGAATGATACATTTGGAATGTCATCCTTGTCAATCTTAATCTGATTGTATCCATGAAATCCATCCATGAAGCTCAGCATTTCATGCCCAGCAGTGGCGTCTATCAAAGTATCGATCCTTGGTAACGGGAAACACTCCTTAGGACATGCATCATTTAGATCAGTGAAGTCCACACACATCCTCCATTTTCTATTGGCCTTCTTCACCATTACAACCATTCTGGAAATTGAATCTCCTCAATAAAACCAGCCTCTAAGAGCTTCTCCACTTCCTGTTTTATAGCTTCTTGCCTTTCTGGAGCAAAACTTCTTTTCGTTTGTTTCACTGTCTAGCATTTTTGGATTTGGGTCCACATTTAGCTTGTGAGTAATCAGTTCCGGGTCTATGCCTAGCATATCAGCTGCTGACCATGCAAATACGTCACTATTTTCTTGCAAAAATTTCACCAACTTCTATCTAAAGGGCTCCTCGACCGTTGCTCCAATAAAAGTCACCTTCTCAGGATCTTCGGGCGCTAAAGGAATTGAAACCAAGTCTTCTGCTAGCTTTCCTTTTTTCTCATCATTCTCTCGGATATCCAGATCTTCAATAGGAAGAACCTGCCCCCAACTCCATCTGCCCTCAAAGAGCTTCTAGCCATTTTCTGGTCTCCTCTCTCTTCTCCGGTCCCATCCCGGGTAGGAAACTTCATAACTGAATGGTAGGAAGAAGGGACTGCCTTGAAGGCGTGTATTCCTGTTCTTCCCATGACAGCGTTGTAAGTCAAACTAGCCTTCACCACGATGAAGTCCAACATCTGAGTTGCTTGCCTTGGTTCCTGACCTATGGTGGTTGGCAACTTGATTATCCCTTCTACGAGGCACTCCACTCCCGCAAACCCATATATTGGCATGTCGGTTGGGGTCAATTGGGAGTCATTATATCCCATCCTCAAAAAGGTGTCATGGAGCAAGATATCCACTTAAGCACTATTATCCACAAAGACCCTTCTCACTGGGCTGTTCCCTATTATCGGGGTTATAACCAACGAGTCGTCATGGGGAAATTTCACACCCTCCAGATCAGAATTAACAAAAGACATTGTTACTCTTGTCCTGGCCCTCTTCGGGGCTTCCCCAATAATATGCATAACTTCTCGGGCATACGCTTTCCTGTAGTTCTTGGATAACCCAGCAGCAGTTGGTCCTCCAAAGATTGTGTTTATCACAGGCCCTCAGGGTCGTGGTCCTCCAAAGATTGTATTTATCATCGGTCCTCTAGGCTGGGGATTCCGCCCCTGATCATCTTGGTCCCTCCTACGATCTTCAAAGTTCTTTCTTCCATTATTATTCCTATCCCCTCCATCTCCAGTGTATTTGTTCAATCTTCCTTTTTGAATGAGGAACTCAATTTCATCTTTCAGTTGTCTACACTCATCGGTATCATGACCGAAATCTTTGTGAAATCTGCAATACTTGCTCTTATCTAGCTTGGCAGGATCAGCCTTCAAGGGCTTAGGCCAACGAATATCTCGATCTTTCTCGATTTCCATCAAGATCTGGCTTCTAGGAGCATTCAGCTTAGCGTATTCAGTGAACTTTTGCCCAGGTCCTCCATTCTTAGGGGTTGAATCAGGGTTTGGCTTGGTTCTAGGATACTTGTCCTTAGCGATATATTCCAGGTCAGTTTTCTGCTTCTTGCCTCCACTGGGCTCATTAATCACTATGGTCTTCCTCATGCTCTCTTCCACCTTGATGTACTTCACGACTCTATCTTGGAGCTGCAACATGCTTTCAGGGGGCATTTCACCAAAGACATCTTGAAAAATTCATCCCTAGTTCCCTGTTGCAGTGCTAGCATGGCTACTTTGTCATCAAGGTCCGGGACTTTCAAAGCCTCCTTTGTGAAATGATTCAGGTATTCTCTCAAGAATTCCTTTGCTCCCTGTACAATGCTCATGAGGGATGCTGAACTTTTCTCATGCACTCTCCCACTGATAAACTGTTTAATGAAAGCCTGACTTAATTCTCTGAATGACCCAATGGAGTTTGGGGGCAAACGACTATACCACCTTTGAGCCATACCCGACAGGGTTTGAGGAAACGCCCGACACTTAATAGCATCATTCACGGGCTGCAATAGCAGTGCATTAGAGAATGTCCTAACATGATTAGCGGGATCTCCCATGCCATCATAAGTTTTGATAGTTGGCATCTTGAACTTCCTTGAGATATGGGCATTTATTATTTCTTCAATGAAGGGCGGAGTAGGATCATCAGGATCTCCAAGGGGAAGAAGATTGCTTGGATCAACCCTTGGGACAACAACCCTTCTCTATACTGGACCATCCAGGTCTATGATAGGAGGAGGATTTCTCCCCCTAGGAGGTACTGGGGGTCTAGTGCGCCTCCAAGTCACGCCTTAGCCTTTGAATCTCAGCCTCGTGAGCCCTGATCCTTTCTTGCACTTCTTGGGGATTCATCCCTTGGGTGCTTTGAGGACGTTGGCTACCATCAGCCATCGGCTCTTTGCCAGCACGTCTCCTTCTTGGGGCTACTTCATCATCCGAAAATTCGGAGTCTCTCAGTATAAGGACCAGAAAATTCCTGATCCTCAGGGATAAGAGCCAAACCTCGTATGTATGGGGGCGATCACCCTCGCGCTTCACTCTGTCCAGCATGTCCACTTCCTCCAACCTCGGGGTAAAGGGGCATCCCATAAGGGGGGTTAGTAGTCGCAACAGTTGAATATTCATACCCGATGGGTCGAGAATTCCCAGGTGCATGTAGTTGTTGAACTTGGGGATTCGTACCTTGAGTAGCCAGGGGAATCGTCCCTTGTGGCTGAGGTTCAGTTGCCCCTATCTGGGTTTCTCCTTGCGTGGTTGCATAGGTTGAATGAGGAGGTACCTCCACAGTTGAAGAAATCACTTGGGTTGTCCCCGTTGGTGTTCCTCCTTCAAGGGCTCTAACTGTTCTCCGTGTTTTCACCATGGTTGTTGTTGTGCTTTCCCACAGACGGCGCCAAATATTATGGATAAAAAACTATGGTTATTATTTGTTGTATTTATTACTAAGGTTCGGGAGCTCAAGGCCTTTAATGGCTGCTCTCGTGTTTCGTAGCTTAACTCTGCCTTTACGAGATGCCTACGTATCTCTGTGAATTAGAGAATCAAGCCAAAAAACGTAGTTCTGATTTGTGGGGTGAGGCCCCTTATATAGATGTTGGTAGTCCTTGAATTGGACTTGGTATAGGAGACTTGGTAGCCAAGTCTCAAAATTAGAATGGACTTTGGAGTCCTAAATAGTAGGAAACTGATTCCTTATCCTTTCAGGTCTCTTAGAAGCTAATCTGCAAGGATTTATGTCCTTATTGGGACTCTTCTCAATAGCTGATTTTTCCCTTATTAATTAATTACGAAATTAATTAATATTCAGGGTTTTTGGGCCTTCTTTGTTTCATCAGGTCTGATCTGGTCCATCAGGCCTGATCAATGTGTTAACCTTTTTGGTCTGAATGTCATACATCTTCTTATTGGGCCTAACATCCCAAGTCATGTATAATTAATGTAATATTTAATTACACAATCAGGATTTATTTATCCCTATCAGGTGCTTTCTGTCAGATACTGCTTCCTGATAATAACCTAGCATCCAGTTTGGCCTTGTCCCTTATAACAATGCCATTGTCATCCAGTTTGACTTCTGGTTATCCTTGTACCAATTACACTATTGTGATTTGGTTTGGATACCAGCTTCCCTATAATCTGCTTGCTGACTGATTGAGTTCATCTTGCTTTGTAATCACCCAATCAATCCGGATCTATCAGAGCTTCTGTAACTTTCTTAGTTTCTTCCTTAGATAGAAAACTAGAGAAATAATTATTGATACTCAGTAGCCCTGCTAATCATTACTCCACCATCTGGATCACTTAAGAACTAGACTCTGGGAATAATATTGACATCAAACCCTTTGTCTCAGCAAATATGTTCTTGTAGTGTCCTTTTGATATTTAATGTGGTGTTATGTCTGATTAGTTGATCCTTCTATTGCTCCCCCTAAGCTGTTGCTGAGATTTCCTGAAAATCCTTACCCTTGTTGACTGGCTTCATTGAAGTAATGAGATGTGTAGATACACTGCCATTCCACTGCTTGGATATGAATCATCAATACCATTAATTTCTCCTTTAACAGCTTGGAGCATGGAGTTGTTCAACTGTGCACTTAGACTTTCTATCACCTTCTGTTGATCAACCACAAATGCCCTGTAGGTTGTAAACTCCACTGAGTAGCCATGAAGAATATCCTTACAAGTCTTAGCTGCAAATGTCAAGATCTTCAAACAACTAAAAACAATTCATTGTTTGCTTTTGTAGAATATTCTCTCCAAACACTTTCAGGTAATCCAGTGTTTGCTCTTGTTGGCCATTAACTCATTAGTGGTCTTCATGTATACATCCAGATCAAGGCTTGATCTTACTTGTTACAAATTGTATTGACTGCTCCAGCCCTTTGATATTTAGAAGTCTTGATTAGCTTTATATTTTCCTTGTAGCTTTAATTAAGTTCTGGTTCTTCCTTTTATACCACTCCATTTTGATACGGAGCTCTCAGTGCTAAATATGCCTCAAAATATTCTTGATGTTACAGATATTAATCAGAACTGCTTCTTGAATTCAGTCCCCTTATCTGACCATAAGCTCATTTCTTTTATAGTTGATTCCAGCTTGATCTTCTTTGATGTGATCAATCACCATCTGTGATGTCTTGTCTTGAGAACGCACGAACAACAACTTTGTTTAATAAGAGTAGTCAACCACCATCACTTAGGTATATCTTTACTTTGATGTGATGTTGTCTTTGACTTCTCTTCCTGACATGCCTCACATTTATCATCTTCTGAATTCCAGATGAGGCAGTCCTCTCACTAATCTCTTTTCACAAAAGAGTTCCTTATGTTGATGTTCATGGATGAGAGTTTCTAATGCCATAACTAAACTTTTGTCAGATGAAGCTTTATAGTAGAAACCATTGACTTCACCTTTCCAGAGATTCTAGTTTAGCTACGAGCATATCATTTCCTTACTTTTAATCAGAGCAAGCTTCTCAACCTTCCTGCTTCAGATGAGACACTAATAGAATTGACATTTTGTCCTTTGATACTGAACTGTCTGATAAAAGGATTTGTGCCTTGATTCTCCATTAAGGAAGTTTCTTCAAATGTTATCAGTGACTCCACTGATTAGTTGTTGTCAATGATACCAATTGTTCAATTCATGATGACATCCCTTTATCTGTATAGCTTGTCCCGTAATGAAAACCTTTGCTGTAATCTCCAAAGATTACTGACGGAATAGCTTATGTCAATCATATTTGATTGTGAGGCTCTTTTCTTGATCACATGCCTTGAGTATCAAATACCAAGAATACATATAAATCAAATAACCTATTACGTCCTGCACTCACAAATTGATTAACAGTTCTTGGTACCCAACTTATCAGTTTGGGTCCAGATGGA
This sequence comes from Apium graveolens, assembly GCF_009905375.1. NCBI lineage: Eukaryota > Viridiplantae > Streptophyta > Magnoliopsida > Apiales > Apiaceae > Apium > Apium graveolens. The sequence goes on from NC_133649.1 coordinate 43,638,083, forward strand.
TTAGAGATTTTATCATAAATAGAGATAAAAACAGCTATAACCTTATCATGTTAATTCTTATCTTTGACTGACCATTTTCTTCATTTTAATACCCTTGACAAATTTGTCTCTGGGTTAGGGGAAAATTGGTTCCAACCTTACATAAGGAGGACTAACAGTCTTTTCCCTATTATAATTCTAAACATGTTTTTTCTATAATTAATGCAATACTAAGAGATGCATTCATGGAATTGAAATAAGTATTGTATTGAGAATACATGGCATTCATTCAGAAACATTACACATAAGAATTAAGCAAGACAAGCTTGATATGGAACAAACAGAACTAACAAATAAATCTCTAATTCTATCTAGTCCAATCCTGTTGATGTATCTAATCTAGCTATCTCAATCCAATTATAAACTAATACATCTTAACAAATAATTCAAATCTGAATTGATCACAATCAGGGATCTGATCAAATGAATAAATCGCATTGTATTAGGATACATGAGATAAGCATAAACAAAGGTCTTAAGTCTTGGAAAACATATATCTCACTAAAGCAATTAATCATGGTCAACAAATATTCAAACAATTATTTAAGATAACTTAAAGTAACATGCACAAGTAAACATCAATCCTAGTTACTAGAAAAATAGTCTAGTGAACTAGTTCAGCATTATCTATGTGTGATGATATCATGCTTGTGCGAGTGTTAAACATTTAAACACTAAGATCTTATCATGCATTGAATATTAAAAACAAAATATTTGCAGTGGTTCAAGAAGTTGAAACCTGAGATATGTGAGTTGGACCATCTTCAAAGGTTGCTATGAAAGCAAGATATTCATTATTCTCGTCATCTGATCCATCCCAACTCTTTCCCGTGCACTATAAGTTTTGACTGGCTGCTTCCCTGAGAAAACATTCAACCTTTGTCTCAACTCTTTAACTGAATCCCTAATCATCCTTGTTTGTCAAGCTTCTTGTTCTGTTGTAACAAAACCCCTGATAGTTACTTGACACATATTGCTTGTCAAACCTGTAGCTATCAAATCTTGTTTATGTCCCGTTCTCAGTCTTGTAATCACCCCTTGAATTGAATCTGTAAGAATCTCTGCTTCGGAATAGATAGGCTTGATCCTTGGATATAGCTTATGTACTCCTTGTGAATATGATACGACTAAACTTCCCTGACAAGTGAAACACTGCCCTGACGTCCAATCCCTTAAGTACTTCTACCTAAGCTTCTTCCGATTCAACTATTAGTGACTCCTACATTCAGTCCCGAGGTTCCAATTTTACTGCATGTAACCGAGATATATGTATGTCCCCACTATTCTCTCTGACCTCCACAATTCCTTCCTATTTGATCTCATTGATTCCCTGATAAATGTAGCATTGGTACAAACCACTGTGTGATTGTATAATCTGGAACCATAGAGTTGTCTTAAAATTTCCGAGAAAAATTGTATCCATAGAAATTTCATTCATTCCCTGCGTCTGAAAACCTAGTGGTATCCTATGGAGTAAGCCTTTAAAGAAGTTCCACAATTTTCGTCTGTAGGTCTTGAAATCAATACCATTGGAGTAATAAAACCATTATCTTCAATTTCCGTATTCGGAAATTTTCCGTCTGAATATCAAATGGTCTTTGTTTTCTTCGAAAGATTAAAACCCACGTTAAAAGCCCATAGGAATCCTGAGTCTACCAATACCTTAAGTACCCTTAATTTAATATTTAAGAGAAATTAAATTTCCAGTATTTTTAATTTTCTTTGAAAATAAATTAATCAAAAATAAATAATTACGAGAAAATTAATTTTCAAGAATTTCGAATTTTCTTAAAAATTAAATCAAACGTAAATTATTATTTAAGAAAAATTTAAATTTAAGAATTTTAAATTTTTATGGAAAAGTAATTAAACTAGAAATAATTAATTAAGGTAACAATAATGTTCTATTACAAATCAGAATTTCCTGTGCACCTTCTGCGCCGTCATTGCGCCGACTTTCGGTTGTGGTGACTTACTCCTATGGCGACTAAACAGTTAAAGTACAGGCTGCTTTAGGATTAATAATTCCTCTGTGGCGACCTTGGATGTGGTCGCAACAGGCAATTTAATTCCCTCATTTATTAAAAGCTTTTGTGGCGACTGACTAGAGCAACACCCTTGATTGTCCGCGCGTGAAGTCCAGGCAACTGTTTTAATAAATCTCCTGTGGCGATCACTACTACACGCAGTCTGATATTGTCGCAAGTAGTTCACGCCAGCCAACTGCCGTGCATGCAGTCCACGTTGCTGAGGAACCCAACTGTTTAAGCTTGTCGCGCATGAACAGCCAGATCCAGGCGCGTAACTGTCTACATGTGCGTGTAGGCAACGCTTGTACTGAATTTTGGTAAACCAATCCAATACCCGTGCGTGGCTTCAATCTGGCTGTATTCTTCCTTCTTCAGCGCGTGTATCAGAACATGTTGCCTTCTTTCGACTACTGAGCTGCCAAACCAAAACAAAAAAGCTGCTTTGTTAACTCCCTATTTAGCTTGACATTTGAATTCAGGAAAGTGGCAGCTAATACTAACAAACTGGAAAGAAACTGGCAGCCAAGAAAATAAACCGAAAAAGAATTAAATTAAAGAATTTTAATTTACTAAAATTTAAAGTAAATTAATTTCGTTAAATTTATAAAATAAATTTATTTAAATTAAGTTAATTAAAATAAACTTATTTAAATTAAATTTATAAAATAAATTTTCTAAATCAGATTTACAAAATAAATTTATGTAAATGAAAATTAATAAAATAAATTTATTTAAGGATCCTGATTTGTGTATCAATCAGTCAGCTCTGATACCAATTGTTAGGTCCCGAATTATCGCAAAAAGGGGGGGTTGAATACGATAATCACTAAATTAAAAATTATTTCGAATCTTTAGCGGATAGAATATTTAGTACTCTGTTAATGGTTTCGTGTTCTTGAGAGGAATAGTGTTTGGAACGATAAAAACAAGGAATACAAGATATTCGGGGAAATATATATTCATATATAAATCCTCGAGGGTGTTGCTACACTCCGGTAAATAAATTAACCGGCTACAATCTAAGAACAACAAAATTCCTAGCTACTACAAAGATTTATAAATCAAATCATACACAATAATCTAGCTTTTGTTTGTACTAGAATTTAATTACTGGGTAACAATTATAATGCCCCTAAGAATATACAAGAGTTAAATCGGGCATTATAACGTTACTCCGGTGAGAAGTTAAACGGATTTTCAAGGTTCCAGAGCTTCTCTGTAAATCTATGCTTCTTGTATTATCAGCTCTCTTTTTGTTGGAGAAGAAGATAAACAGAACTACTTCAGATCTGCTGCAAAGTGTAGTCTTTATACAATAAAATTTGTGGCTGAGGAGAGAGGTTTGTTGTGTGGCGACAAGGAGTACAAGTTGTTCTATGGCGACCAGGGGGCAATCATTTGCCTGTGGCGACAGCATATATACTTGGTTTACTATACCTTTTATAAACCAAAGACAAACAATTTTCTTGTACACGTTTGTTTATTAGTTTATTTTGTTTTTCCCTTTTTCTTTTTCCTTTTTTTTGTTTCCTTTTTGTTTTTGTTTTTGTTTTCTCTTTTTTTTTCTTTTTCTATTTTCTTTTTCTCTTTCTTTTGTTTTTGTTTTTCTTTTTAAGTTTAAATTGTAACTAAATTAATTTATAAAATAAACTTAAATATAACTTATATAAATAAACTAATTTAGATTTATAAAATAAACTTATTTAAAGTTTATAAGATAAATCATTTTAAGTTTATTAAATAAATTATATTAAAGTCCACTAAATAAATTTATTTAATTTACCAATTAAACTTTGAGATTCGCCAGTCCCCTTAGCTGTTTAGCTGTATACCCTGCGCACCTCTTCTCGTACTTTAACATATAAATGTTCAATCCAAGTACGTTCCTCAACTTAACAATTCTTCTAAAAATAATACCCAGATTCCTTTCACGAGCTGTTGACGCCTAGTGCAACTGGTCTGGTTCACAGACGACTAACCCCGATTCAGGTCTTCGTATTATGGCCTTGATCAAATTGTTAAGCTTGCCTCAACTTTATTGCTTCAGACACTGACTGTCAATAAACAACTGCACTTTCACTAGAATCCTTTATGGTACTTTAGACAACATCTTCATTAACCTCTGTCTATACCCTGTCTTCAATTCTTCAGATTCCTATGCTTCGAACACTGTCTATCTTCAATCAATGCCAATACACTGAAATCTTCCGATAGCACTTGTATACTGAATCTTCAACATTTCTGAAATCTTGAAAGTCTTTAACCTTTGTTCTTCACTGAGGTATGATCATATTTAATGAACTTCTTTCGGTGACCTGTAGATAGACTTCAGGCCTTCTTCTAATCTTCTGATTCTTTGTATTTGCCTTGTCTTCATTCTTCCTGATTTCTTGTGTAGACGTAGTATTATTAACATGTCCTGTTCTAGTGTTGTTATCGTGTTGAGTTATCACGTAACTGTTCATACAGCACCTTAGTAGATTTAACTTGATGATAAGTTAAACAAAGCACCTTAGTAGATTTAACTTAGTGTAAATTGTAGCATTCGACGGATGATTAATTATAGTCCCGATGGATGACTTAATATAGTCCCGGCGGATGACAAATTGACATCCACCAGGTGAGTAGCTTATGTAATAATAAGATTTGTAGCACATTTCAGCAAACAACTTTGTGTAGATTTTATAGGAGTATATGAGTCATGTCGACTACTAGTAAATATGCAGAATAAGTTGATTAATTGTAAATATGAGATGTCTTGTAATTCTGTATAAGTGAAATAGAGTCAAGTGACAAATAGCTACCCGACGGATGATCAACAAAGCTACCCGACGGATGATCAACAAAGCAACCCGACGGATGACAGACATGTACCCGAAGGATGATCAAATTCAAATATATGCTGACAGTGACAAAACAGTCACATGCGTCGAGTGTTTGCAAAAGGAATGTGGCAGCCTGTTTAGTAGGAAATTGAGAACAATGAAGCATTACCATTTCCATGCAATTGTGAAGATATTTAAATATGCTGGAATAGAGTAGTGAAGTAGCATGGAGTTAGACTAGATATGTTTTGTTTTATTATCTTGTCTTATTGTCATGTAAACTTGGTGATATATAAACCAAGTGTAGCTAGTAGAACATTCAACTAAGCAAACACATTTAAAGAGAGAAAGAAAAAGCTGTACTCGTCAAGAATTTCTCTGTAGTTTGTTTGTTCTACTTGTAAGCGGCTGTGAGCTATTCAAGCTTCACAAGGTTCTCATTCGATATATGTATATATATCTCTAGTGGATACTTTCAAATTCACCAGAAAGTTTTAAAAGCTTGTGTTTTTATTACTTTATGTTTTGATTTATATATCTCTTCATTCCGCACTCTGCAAATCAAACACTTATATACTTATCGAGTTAGAACAATTTTAAAATCTTGAAAAAGTAGCCAGAATTACATTCAACCCCCCTTCTGTAATTTTCTTGTTGTACTGTTAGGGAATAACACTAGATGCTCATTAATATCATCCATGTCATCTTGGCTCAACTATTCTTCATATTCAGCTACCAGCCCTTTACCCTTGCTTTCACAGACCTTTGATGTAGATTCAACAGCTTCCACCTTCACCTCTTTCTCCTTCTCTAGTTCAGCAACTAGTGCAATGAATCCTCCCTTCTTCCTTCCTTTCTCCATCCTTTCATCTTGCTCTATTTCAAGCTCATAGGTTTTTAGGATGCCATACAGTCTCTCCAAGGTGAACTCCTTGTAATCTTATGAATTTTTCAATGAGACTGTCATTGGCTTCCACTTATTTGGGAGAGATCTAAGGAACTTAAGGTTAGAGTCTTTTGTTTGATAGACCCTTCCATGTAGTTTTAGAGCATTCAGCAGTTTTTGAAACCTACTGAAAATATCAGTGAGTGATTCACTTTCTTCACAGTGAAAGTGCTCATATTGCTGAATCAAGAGTTGCATATTGTTCTCCCTTACTTGCTCGGTACCATCACAGATAATCTATATTGTGTCCCAAACCTCTTTGGCTGTTTTACAGTTAATGATGTTGTCAAACATATCACCATCAACACCATTAAACAATATATTCATGGCCTTTTTATCTTTCCTGACTTGCTCATTGTCTGGATCAGACCATTCATGCCTAGGCTTTGGAACTGATGGTTCATTCCCTGTAGCAGCTCTCATAGAGACATAATGACCTGTTTCAATGCAGTCCACATATGCTTCATCTTGAGAGAGAAGTTGTAGGTGCATATTCACCTTCCAGTGGTGATAGTTTTCTTTGTCCAAGAATGGAACTTTATTCCAACATCCTTCTTGTTCATCTTGTTAATTTGTTGTGATCTTTACACTCTTTGTGCTTCAAGAGCTTGCTCTGATACCAATTGTTATTCCCAAACAATACAACAAGAATTACAGAAGGGGGTTGAACGTAATTCTAACTACATTTTGAGATTTTAAAATGTTCTAACTTAATATATATATATATATAACAGTGTTTGATTTGCAGCAATGCAGAATGGAAGAATAATAGAAATCAAAGCACTAAGTAATAAAACACAAAGCTTTAAAACTTTCTGGTGGATTTGAATGTATCCACCAGATATATATATATATATATATCAGATTGAGAACTCTGTGATGCTTTGAATAGCACACGGCTGCTTTACAAGTGAACAAACAAAACTACAGAGAAATTCTTAACAAGTACATCTTTATCTATCTCTCTGAAAAATGTGCTTGCTTAGTTATTTGTTCTACTTGCTACTCTTGGTTTATATATCACCAAGTTACATGATAATAGGACAAGACAATAAAACAAAATCAATCTAGTCTAATATCATGCTACAACATTACTCTATCCAACATCTTTGAATATCTTCACATTTACATGGAAATGGTAAAGCATCTTTGTTCTCAAAATCCTGCTTAACAGGCTGCCACATTCCTTTTTCAAACACCCAACGCATGTGACTGTGTTGTCACTATCAACAACTATTTTGAATATGATCATTCATCGGGATTATGTTGAACATCCATCGAGATTATATTGACCATCCGTCGGGAGCCTTGTAGATCATCCGTCAGGAGTCTATATGTCATTTGACTCCATTTCACTTATACAGAATTACAAGACATCTCATATTTACAATTAGCCAACCTATTCTGTATATCAATCTAGTAGTCAACATGACTTAGAGAATCCTACAGAATCTACTAGACTAAATATTTGTTATTTGCAGAAATGTGCTACAACTTATTATTACATAAGCTACACTCTCGATGGATGTTCAGTTATCATCCGTGATCATCCGTCGGGACTATAATAAAACATCCATCGAGAGCCACAAAAATTCACTAAGTTAAATCTACTAAGGTGTTTTGTTTAACTTATCATCAAGTTCACAACATATTCCTAACATTTATTTTACAACAAAAAGATTCTCATTGGACAAGTTAGTTCATATGTATTTGAAGGAGATAGTAGTTCGTCATGGATTCTTTGTGTCTATTGTATCTGACCGAGATTCATGATTTAATTTAAGGTTCTGGAGAAATTTTCAAGAATGTTTGGGAACCAAGTCCAATATGAATATAGATTATCATCCACAGACTGATGGCCAAAGCGAAAGAACGATCCAGACTATTGAAGACATGTTACGTGTTTGTGCCATCGACTTTAAAGGAAACTAAGATTAGCATTTTCCTTTAGTATATTTTCTTACAACAACAGTTACCACGCCAGTATCGGAATGCTTCCCTACGAAGCTCTATACAGACACAAATGTCGATCACTATATATTGGGATGAAGTGGGAGAACGTAATATTTTAGACCAGAGTTGGTGCAACAGACAAAGGAAGTTATCGAGGTTATTCATAAAAGGTTAATTGCAGCACATAATCATCAAAGGAAATATGCAGATCAAGCCAGAAAGGACATGGAGTTTGCTGATGGAGAACTAGTATAGCTGAAGGTGTCTCCATGGAAGGGATTGTCCAGATTTGGAAAGAAGGGAAAGCTGAGTCCTAGATACGTTGAACCTTTTAAAATTTTGAAACGTGTCAGTAAAGTAGAATATAAATTGGAGTTACCCCCGCATATGAAGCATATTCATAACATTTTTCATGTGTCAATGCTTAAGAAGTACAATCAAGATTCTAGGTATATGATAGAGTATGAGCCGATAGAAGTTTAGGCAGATTTGTCCTATGTTGAGAGTCCAATAGAGATTCTAAAAAGAAGAGAAAAAATGTTGAGAAATAAAGTTATAAATCTAGTAAGAGTATTGTGAAGAAACCCAAGGGTTGAAGGATCAACTTGAGAGTTAGAAAGTAATATACGTAAGAAGTACTCTCAATTGTATGCTTAGGTGATTCTGAGGACAAAACCCTTTTAAAGGGCAATGATGTAATATCCGGGATGTATCGTGTAATTATTTTTGTCAATAAATAAATATTATGTGATTATTATATGAATTTTTGGTAAAATATGTGTTAAATGATTTTTGTGTTGGTTGTTTATATGTGATAAAATTTGTATATTTTAATTTCTATATTCCCAGAATGATGTATAGATTATTTTGATATTTTTCTAATAATTTATATGTCATTATATGATTTTATAATTGATTTATAGATTTAATTAATTATTTTTTGATTTAATTATCAAATATTTTGATTATTCGGGAACCATCCAACTTCAACGGTTTTTACATTTTTATTATTCGTAAGTTATGGAAAAACTCATTTCTAGCCTAATTTGATTATTCCGAACATTTTCCATGTTTTGACTTTTTCGGTCCAGAATACGGATTTAACTGTACGATTTCCAATACAAATTTTTATGATATTATTTTCGTTCCCGTAAACCGGTAAAGTGGATAATTTCGATTATATTCTCGTAGTACGTGTAACCAAAAGCTCAGAACCCCAAAACTTTATTTAAAAGCCCGATTTTGATGTTTATCTTAAAACCGAACCGAATTGAATCAGTTTTATTAAAACATAGCTATTAGGTATTCAATTTTTATATCCGATATGATCCAACGGAGTACCGATATTCTGTAAATATAAATAGCCCTTACAGTACTTTATTTTGTACAGATAAACACAAATAAATAGTAAAATTATATAATTATCGAGAGAAAATAGTAAATATTCATCGTGTTCTTTATAATCAATCGAGGATGCGAAGGCGTTATCGAAGTACGATCTTGGCGTACGAGTAACCAAAATAAAGCTCTCGACGAGTAGATTCATGTTTTATCAACTATATTACTGCATAATCATCTAGTATTTTTCTATATTTTTGATTAAATTCGAATTTAATTGGATTGAATTAGGACTTTTTGATTTTGATGTTGTTTATATGTTTTGATGATTACATGTTGTAGAAAATTGAATTCTGAAAATTTTGGTATATCATATGATTGATTTGGAATTCAATAACATGTTCAAAATTGAGTTTGATTCTCAAATTAAAGAAATTAGGATTTATAGTGTATGAATGTTCTTAATTGAACATTAGGGCTTTCTTATTTAAGGGTTATTTGTGAAAATGATTGATACCCATAGATAGATCGTGTAAAAATGAATCGTTTGATGTTGGTTTGAAGTATAGAGGGTTTCTGGATCGAGCTCGCCGGAATCACGAAGCTCGCCGGAAAGAGAGAAGTTCTAGTCAGTTTTTCGGCTGATTAGAATGGTTTTATGAATTTGGAGACCACGCAAGGTTCCTGGTCTTGAGAACTGTTGATATGAAGTTTCTGGTGAGGTTCTGGACGGAGTTCAGCCGGCCGACAGTGTCGCCGCCGGTGTCTCACCGGAGAAGATGGCAAATTACCGTTTAAACCCCCTGTTTTCTCAAACTTACAATTATTTCCTAAACTTTGTAAAGTTTGCAGTTTAAACCTTGCGGATAAATTTTAAAAAACTTACACTTTACCCCCCAGAAACTATTTTTTAAAATTGTTTTTTATTTATTTAATTTTATTCCAAAAATACTTTTTATCTATTTAAAAATTTAAAAATAAATCTGAATTACTTACATAATTAAATTTAATTAATAATAAATTATTTAATTGGTCAATTAATTTAATATTAATTGATTGATTAATTTAATTATCTATTAATTAATTTTATTTGATTATTTAAATGGATTTATTATTCTTTTTGGTTTTAAAAATTTCGAAAAATAGTTTCGAGCTATAAAATATTTTTCTAAATTATGTTTAATGTTCGATAATTATTATTAAATGATTTTAAATCCAGTTTTGGGTATTTGAACCTTGTTATTTAATTATAAAATGATTTTTTTACCCATCTTAATTCTGAAAAATGTTCAAAAGTTCGTATTAAATGCCAGAAAAATCATTTTAACCTTTGAAACAATTATTTTTATCGAATACCTTATATGTTATGTGCTACTTGTATAATGTGTTATATGCTTATGTGATCGTTGTTTGACTATTTTAATCATAACTCTCAATCCGTAAGTCGGATTTGGGTGAAACGAAGGGTAGATAGAAGCTTGTGATATCTTTGAGACGATTAAAATGATATGAGATTGAGTATTGATATATACTTGTGATGTCTAGAAGAGGAAGCGAGGCGTAGAAAAGGAAAACAAGTTATCAGTGAGTAGAACCAATAGACGAGTACAAGTGAAATTGGAAATCATTTGTGATAAGGCAAGTTTATTCTGAACCTTTCGTGAGAGACATTACAAGTACACTGAACAGTTCTTGTTTTATATTGCTAGTGCTTTGGATATAATTGAGCTATATCATATGGTAGCCTGTGCTAGTTAAACTGTTTAGCCCTGAACCCTGACCAGATCATTTGATACTTGAACTGTAAGCCTTATTCATTCTGAACCATTGATTGTTGACTTTCCAAAAACTAAACCACATAAATATGATACTACTCCATAAATACAATTACATCATACACCAATCGCTGAAATGGATTTGCTTAATATACAATCACTCATACTTTCTACAATACCTTATAACATCCGAGAACCAAACCTTGTATAACCATCAAACCATTGTTCATCCATTACCTGATTCTTCTACAGGCTTGAAGCCATTCTTTATACATACCTTGATATACCTTTACGATACTCATGAATTGCATTATGCTTTGAGAAAAATGTCTTATCAATATTGATTATGATAGAGAGTTACAGTAGGTGTTACTATAATATCCTGAACATTTTAAGAAGGCAGCTTCAATGCCTTTTCCATAACTTCAGCAATAATCTCATACTCCTTATCATGAGTGAAGATGATTACACTTTTTGTAGCATTAATTCTAGCAGTGTTCCAAATCTGCATGATTTGTTTAAACCAAACTTGAGAAGGAGTTGTTGGAGCATACCTAATGTCACTTTGAAGAAGAAAATCTTGAATTATTCGAAAATCAATGTGAATATCATCAGGATTCAAAGGAGCCTTAAAGTTAGTTGTAGCAAAGATCCTATCCTTAAACATGTACTTGGTGGAGGTGAGCTTTGAGACAGAATCAATATTGGCACTTTGAAAATTAGGATTTTTTAAAGAAAAATTGAGTTCAAAAATTTTGTAGAGGGAGAATGGAAGAAGATGAACAATTATGTGTATTATGTATATTGTGAATGTGAACACAATTTACACATGGCAAGAATTATTTGGATGGCATTATTAGTGGACCAAATAATGTGTTAAACTAGTTAATGTTTCATGAATTTTAAGGAACAATTGTGTATTACTGCACCTATAAATTAGCAATTATATCAACATATTAATCGAATCACAAACAACTCTCATATTAAGCTCAAAAATTACTCTCAATTATATTGAATTAACTTGAGTAGCAATTAAGAAAAAAATGTACAAAGTCACAAATAGTCACAGTCAGGTATTTGAGCTTATTAGGATTCGATTACCTCATCAGGATTCAACTTGTGAGGATTTGACATACCTTGTCAGGATTTGATTTTCCATGTCAGGATTTGATATACCTTGTCAGGATATGGTGTGTAAGTATTTTACTATTATAATCAATATTTTATCATTTCTTTTCATAGCTGTTCATTCCACGTTCATGTATAAGCTTTGCAAAGGTTGCTTCCGGTAATGGCTTGGTCAAGATGCCAGCTACTTGTTGATCAATTGGAATAAAATGAAGATAACTGATACTGATGTGTTTTGTGAGAGAGTGATCCTGTCATAGCTATTGCACTTTAATTGTCACAGTAAATAAAAATCTTTGAGTAAGACAATTCATAGTCCAAAAGCTTATTTCTCATCCAAAGAATCTGAGCACAGAAGCTACCTACAACAATATATTCAACTTCAGCCATAGATGTAGAGATGGATTTCAGTTTCATGCTTTTCTATGTAAAAAGTCTTCCATCCAAATACCGACAACCACCTGAGGTACTCTTTTTGTCAATTTTGCATCCAGCAAAATCAACATCTGAATAGCCTATTAGACTAAAATCTGATTTTCTTGTATACCATAAACCAAGAGATTGAGTGCCCTTTCAATATCTCAGAATTCAATTCACAACAACCAAATGGGGTTCTCTAGGCTTGGCCAAGAATCTTGCACACAAATAAGTTACATATATAATATCTGGTCTAGTGGAAGTTAGATACAATATCTGTTTTACATCGTTTATGCGAAAATTCCTTACAAAATGGCAGCAACATACCCCTTTTCGGATTTCTTTCTATCAAAGAATCATATCTCCTGATGGTTGGTCAAGTAACAAAAATGTTTATTTTTTATGAGATGACTCACTTGGTTACAATTTCGAATCCATTATTATATGTTATTATAGCTCTGTAAGAAGTGATGTCAACCTCGTTACCTTGATCAGGATCTAACTTAGTAGCAGTGGTCATTGAAGTTGTAGCTATAAAACTTTCCTGCATATTGAAACTAGTCAATAAATTCTTTGTATACTTAAACTGATTAATGAAAATGCCCCCATCAGTCTATGTGACTTGAAGTCTCAGAAAGTAGCTCAGTTCTTCCATCACACTCATTTGATACGTAGACTTCATAAGATCAGAGAATTTCTTGCAGAACTTGTTATTAGTAGACCCAAAAATTATGTCATCAACATAGATTTGCACCAAAAGCAGGTCATTACCCTTATTAATGTAAAATAGGGTTTTGTAAATTGTACCTCTTTTGAAACCACTTTCAATTAGAAATTTTGCAAGTGTTTCATAGCAGGCCCTTGGTGCTTGTTTGAGTCCATATAAAGCTTTATCAAGTTTGTACACATGGTTTAGAAATATTGGATCAATGAAACCAGGTGGTTGCTGAACATATACTTCTTCTTCTAACTCTCCATTTAGAAAAGCACTTTTGACATCAATTTGAAAAACTTTGAATTTCTTATGTGCAGCATAAGCTAAGAAAATCCTGATAGTTTTCAGTCTTGCCATAAGAGAAAATACTTCATCATAGTCAATGCCCTCTTGTTGTGAATAACCATTTGTAACAAGTCTAGCTTTGTTCCTGATTATAGTGCCATCTGCATTTGTTGTGTTCCTGAAACCCCATTTTATGCCAATAACTGATTTGTTATTTAGCCTAGGAACAAGTTTCCAAACTTCATTCCTTTCAAACTCATTTAATTCTTCCTGCATGTCTTGAATCCAATTAGCATCTTTGACTGTATCCTTTACTTTCTTTGGCTCCTCCATAGAAATAAAATTATGATAGAGGTATTCATGCTCAGTTGCACTCCTTGTCTGAACACCAGCATCAAGATCTCCAATGTTAATATCAGGTGTGTGATATTTTGTCTATTTGACAGCTTTTGGAAGTTCACTCCCATTTGCTGATGCTCTCCCTGAATTGGATACATCATTTTCATGTGAAGCTCCCCTTATATCAGTGCTGTCATTTCTTGATTGAGTAGAGCTTCCAGTTATGGACTGTTCACCAAATTGATCTTGATGCTCAGTTGAATGATCTCCTCATGATGAACTGTCATTTGTTAAACTTGAAGGATTTCCAATTGATCCAGTGTTTCGTGATTCATCAGTATTATTAGGATTTGATTCACTAGAGTTATGATTGTCTGTGTGTTGATGTTGCTCCCCCTCAATATGTGCATCTTCAATAATCTCTAAATCAGTATCATCATTAGGATTTGACTCATTGTCAGGATTTGACTCATCATCAAGATTTGATGAGTCATCAGGATGTGGGTAATTTCCTGACGTGATCTTTTTGTTTGCAAATACAAGTTCCTCATGTGTATCTTCTTCAATTCCAGGAATCTTCTTTTCATCAAAGGGGACATGGATAGATTCAAAAATTGTTCTTGTTCTCAGATTGAATACTTTTTAGGCTTTTAAAGATATATATCCAACAAAAATACCCTCATCAGCTTTTCTGTCAAATTTTCCAAGCATTTTAGGATGTGTTCTCACTACAAAGCATTTACATCCAAAAATATAAAGATGCTTCAAGCTTGGTTACTCTTCCTTGATCATTTGATAAGGAGTTAGTCTATGTCTGTCAATAAGAGTCAAATTCTAAGTATAACAGGAAGTGTTGATAGCTTCAGCCCAAAAGTAGATTGGTAAATTTGCTTCCACAAGCATTGTTCTTCCTGCTTCAATCAGTGTCATGTTCTTCATTTCCACAACACCATTTTGTTGAGGTGTGCCGGAGCTGAGAATTGTTGTGAAATTCTCTTGTATCTGCATAACTCATCCATCTTGCAATACTTGAATTCAGTGCCATTATCACTCCTTAGTATTTGCACTTTATATTTGGAGCCATTTTCAATTAATCTCATATGATCCAAAAGAACATTTAAAGTTTCATCTTTTTCATGTAAGAAAAATACCCATGTAATATGGTATACTCATCAACAACAACTAGGGTGTACCTTTTCTTGTTAATTGACATGACATTAACAGGACCAAAGAGATCTAGATACAATATTTGATATGGCTTTTTGATGGATAATTCTGACTTGCTCTTTCTTCACCAATTTATTAAGATTGTTGAAATTGAGATGAGAAAGCTTCTTGTGCTAATTCCAACTTTCATCTACTGATGCTTTGCTTGTCAAACAAGTCTCTGGTCTATTAGTATTTACATGAAGTATGGCTTCATAGATTTTTTTGTTATTCCCTAACAATACAACAAGAATTACAGAAGGGGGGTTGAATGTAATTCTGGCTACTTTTTCAGATTTTAAAACAGTTCTAACTTGATAAATATAACAGTGTTTAATTAGCAGTTGTGCGGAATAAAAAGATGATAAAAATTAAAACACTAAGTAATAAAAATAAAAGATTTTAAAACTTTCTAGTGGATTTGAAAATATCCACCATATATATATATATATATCAAATGAGAACCCTGTGAAGCTTGAATAGCTCACATCTGCTTACAAGTTTAAATAACTAAAACTATAGAGAAATGCTTACATGATATAGCTTGACATGTTTCTCTGAAAATTTATCTGCTTAGTTAATTGTTATACTTGCTACACTTGGTTTATATATCACCAAGTTTACATGACAATAAGATAAGATAATAAAACAAAATGTATCTAGTCTAACTCCATGCTACTTCACTACTCTATTCCAGCATCTTTGAATATCTTCACAGTTGCATGTAAATGGTAATGTTTCTTTATTCTCAAATTCCTGCTTAACAGGCTGCTACATTCCTTTTGCGAACACCCAACACATGTGACTGTGTTGTCACTGTCAACATCTATTTGAATTTGATCATCCGTCGGGTCTATGCTTGTCATCCATCGAGAAGCTTTCTTGATTATCCGTCGGGTGTCTATTTGTCACTTGACTCCATTTCACTTATACAAAATTACAAGACATCTCATATTTACAATTAGTCAACCTATTATGTATATCCACTAGTAGTCAATATGACTCATATACTCCTACAGAATCTACACAAAGTTGTTTACAGAAATGTGCTACGCGACTTATTTGTTACATAAGCTACTCAATCGATGCATGTCAGTTTATCATCTGTCGGGACTATAAAGTTCATCCGTCGGGACTATACTTGATCATCCATTGAGTGCTACAAAATTCACTAAGTTAAATCTACTAAGGTGTTTTGTTTAACTTATCATCAAGTTCACAACATATTCCTAACAATCTCCCCCAATTTGTGTCTATTGAAATTATAGCCATAAATTAAGAGAAACTTGATGATAACAAAACATCCTAAAGATACAGATTGAAAAGTAGTATATAAAACTGATAAGTGCTACAATATCTATTGAAAATTGAATAAAGCAAAGAGTACAAAGAGTTTGCTCACAATCATTATCAAGGTGTTCCTCTAGTCTGAGCAGATAATTCTATTTCCTTGATTGTCTATATTTCTTCCCAAGCAACCTGTTATTTTCCTCTATTTGATTATGTAGTTGTTTATGGAATTCAAGTTCATCAGCTTCAGATAGATGCAACATTTCTTGCTTTTGCAATAGAGTCTCATTGCTAGAGATACTCAATTGGTCATCCAGTCTGAAGAATCTTCTAACTCCCTTATTATCCAAGAATTCCATCAGCCAATAAGGCCTCAAATGCACTCTCTTTCCTATGAAGGGAATTGACAGAGTGTTTGGAAGTGCATATTTGGCTCTATTACTCCTTAGCTCCTCTATTTTCTTTAGGACTATTCTCCTTGCAGTCACATTAAATCCAAATTTCTTCTTGAAGGATGAATAGACCTTTATCAGTAAATATTGGCTTTCTTGAAGAATCCTGTGAAGTGGCCATGTGATCTCTTTCCCTCCCTTGTACTTAAAAACTAGCCTTTCAGGAAGATGTCTGTAAGCATCAATCCCTCTTACTTCTTCCAATTCTTACAAGTAAAGGCTTATTTCAGAGAACTCCTTGATATCACAGATGTATAAGAGATTTCCCTTGTTGACTGTGGGTTGAGATTTGGTTAGGGTCTTAGATCTAAGAGTCACAGGCTTCACTTTCTTGATTGCTCTAGTCTTTGTTTTCTTTGGCTTGTTGAAGACAGGAAAGTTTAGTTCAGGAATTGGTAAACTATCCCAGACTATTGGCTCATCCTTTGGAATTATAGGCTCACCATGAATATTCCTAGTTGGATCCACCACCTTGAATTCTTCATGTACCACTGGTGGCTTGGATGGCGGAGTTGTGAATGTAGACTGTTTGGGAATGTAATCTTTCATTTCCTCATCACCGAAGTCCAATTTTCTCTTGATTTTTTGCTTGTACCTTGGTTTCTTTATCTGTTAGGGTTCCTATTGCATTTTCTGATCTTGAGGTTCAGCAATCACAGATGGTTGTGTAAAAATCTCAATTGTAGTCTTCACAGCTTGAAGTTTGGCGAAGATAGCAGCTTGCTCCTTCTTTTATTTGAGCTTCTTAGCATCTAAGGCAGCTTGCTTCTTTTCTTGCCCGATTCTTTCCTTTTCTTCCTTTTTAGCTTCTACAAACTGAGGGTGTCCAGCCACCACACAGATTTCCTTACCATTTCTGTAGATCTTTGTAATTCTTCTTTTAAGTACGGAATCGGCGTATCTTTGAAAAATACAATTGACCTAGCTAATAGCTTCTTCTCATCTGGCCTAGGTGTCTCATACACAGTATCCATAGGATTTTTGTCTGAGAACTTTGAGTAGTTTCTTTTAGGCTTCAAGACCAGATTTGCCTTTGGAGACTTTATACAAGAAGTTTGGCCTTTTTCCAGATAACTCAAACTCATCTCATTTACAGAAATCTGCTTGACTTGAGAGTGATGATTAAAGATTTTTTCTGGTTTCTGAATTGGCCCAAATTTCTGTTGAATTTCTGTATATATTCTTCTCCATTTTTCTTTTAGTTCCTTGTCAGCTGCTACTACATCAATCTTTAGCAGTTTGTCATTTGATTCCAGTTTTGCTGCTTCCAGATTGATGAAGTTAATATTGTCCATAGCTGGTGGCTTAGTGAAATCAATTATTGGCACAATTACTTTGCTGACTTGAATGTTGAGCTGTTTCTCCCCCTCACTTGATGAACCTTTCTCCCCCTTTTGTTAGCATCAAATTGTTGAGTGGAAGGGAGTTGAGCAACCACCAACTGTTGGAGCAGAGCATTATGAGTTTCCTGATTAGCAAGTATCTTGGCCATTGACTTCTCCACATCATATAATCTAGAGTCCATGACCTCAACCTTTCTATTTAGATCAGCTTCCTTCCTCAGTTTTTGAGCTATCTCAGTCATGGTGGTTCCAGGAAGTCTAGCATCCAACCTTGCTATGAAATCCTGTTTTACTTCAGAAACTTCTTGCTTTATTTTCATCCACACTTTGACTGTGTTGGAGAGCTTGAATCTTGTGCAGCTGTAGAGCTTCAAGATGTGCTGTAAGAAATCTCTTTGTGCTAGCATTTATGGATGCTTGAATGGCTGTTTGGGTTTCATGAATGAGCTTGAATACTGGGGATTGGAGATGTAAGTATGAACATTATTTGGTTAGCATCCAGGAAGGAATATCTGCATCTCCCCCATGCTCATGTTGTCTTCCTCATCATCCCCACCAGCATCCCCAAAAGAGTCTTCAGCCAGTTCAAAATCACTGCCAGTATTGGATGGCATTGTAGTGATTGCATCCTTTGCTCTTTGTAGAGAAGCAGTTTTGTGCACTAGATTGAGCATCTTTTCAGCCTCCTCATTGCCCTGTACAGCTAGAGTTTGATAAGCTGTAACAGGATGAGTAAATGTCTCAGCATCTAGGGAGATAGAATCTATGACAGCTTGATATTCTTACTGAAATAGTCTCTCCCTTTCTGCATCACTGACATTCATTGACTCACTAGCAATGGTATCCACCCTTATCATTCATGTACCTGCATTTCTCTCATAATCTCTCTTCTGTTGCATCAAGGGCTCCCCTTGGCTTCCCACCCTCACACCCTCACCTTCACCATCTAAGGTGGGAATCCTCTCACTCACTTTTTCCAGACCTGAAGAAATGGTCTGCATTGGTTCACTCATTTTCTCTCCTTTTGCCTGGGAGCAACCCAGCCTCTCACTCAATTCACTCACTGCCGTCAGTCCTAAGAGTGATTGTAATACTACTAAGTCATCTGCACTTGTGACAATTGTAGGAATTTAAAGTTGTGTAGAGATGCCCGACGGATGAGGAATATCCATCGGGATAGTAGTTTGGTTAGCCGACGGATGATTACTGTTAGGCACATCCGTCGGGATACAATCACTACTCAACGGATGAAGAATATCCACCGGGATAGAAGAAATAAATGATTTAGGAGTGAAGACTATTATAGACTCTGTGCAAATTGATGAAAATTTGGGCACAAATGTCTCAATAGACTCGGAAAGAATTGGCAAGTGAGCCAACAAATCATCTAAAAGATGATGCTCACTTGCTTGGATTTTTGGCTTCTCCAATAGAGTTAAAGATGGAGAATTTGGAATTGATGTAATAATCATGTCTACATCCAGTGACTGTGTGGGTGAATTTGGTGTTTCAGGTGCTTCCATTGTCAATGATTTTGGCTGTGACTCCACATTTATTGGAGCCACATCAATCTGACTTTGAGATGGTGCATTGACTGGGTCTTTAGCTCCAATTTGTACTGTGTGTGTGCCCTGTGCATCCCCAAGGGTTTTGGATCTTTTCTTTCTAATATAAGTCTGTGGTGAACTTGTGTCCCTAACCTTCTTGGCCTGTGCTCTTGGTTGGGAGCTTGTTTCAATAGTAACATCCTTTTGGGAGGATGAAACTAGAATTGAGCTAATTTCTTTATTAACAACCACAGTTTGTTGGGAAACTGTAGTGTGGCTAGGCTTGGGTACACTAAACTCACCAGCCTTATTGTTAGGGTTTTTTTGATTTTCACCCTGTCCCTCACCTTGCTCACTCTCCTTCACACTCCCCTCTTTATGGTTGGTAGTTTTTGCAACTGATTTCTTTTGAAAGAAATCAGAGGGGGCTTTCTTAGCTTTGGATTTTGAAATTTTTATTTTGGTAGCTTGGGTAGGCATATGTTGGGTCATTGACACAAATGCCATAGCTACACTTGAAGGCAAAAAAATGTGTGAGGTTGGAAGAGTGGAGACTGTTAGGGCGAAAACACGCGCTAATATTCACGCAAGTATACGCGTTCACAAGTAGTATAAGATATAAATCAGATTCGTTCCCACAGAGACTGGTTTAGGTTAATTTCAATTTATGCATCTATGCAACAATGTATGGTTATCGCTCAATGCTAAGACAAATAACAAATTGGGTTTTTATTAAACTAAGAGATTATACTAAATAACATTAACTAAGAGAATTGAGGTTGAATTACTATATATGACAAACATGAGATCCTAACTTCATTAAATACTTCATTCAATAGCCTTATTGTTTTTAACCTTAGCATGTGATGGTGATGACACTAATCAGATAACACGAAACTGATAAACGCCGACTTTCATTGCACGAGTACCATTCTACCAGACATCCACAAAAGAGATAGAAGCTGAATATGCACCAATTATATTGAGACCCTATATGTCTATAGAATTTGACAACATAACGGTTTAAGCACAAGTTATCTATCTTGATTACATAGGACAAGTAAAACGGTTAGAGTTACCTACGAATCATGTATACACATACAAGAACCTATGCTAGCATGGCAAGTTCTAAACCTCTATATTCATTGTCGCTTCAATAGAGATTAACACGCTATCTTATATGTTAGCTACGTACATAAGACGAATAAGCACAACCAATACTAGGATATCAATCAATCACCACACATCAAGATATCGAAACAATTAACTATTGAAATCCATAAGTAAATCCGCTAGAATCCCATGATAACGATTAGCCCATAATCGAACTCATCGTCACCACGGGTTCCAATGAAAGCATGGTATAAAACAAGGTCTTAATAAACTAAATAATAATCAAAGTATGAATAAACAAGATCTAGGTTCAACAAGAACGAAAGCGAGCATCCAAACTTACAACTAATTCAAAGAATCATAAGTTGAAAACAAGATCTTCTTTTTCGGAGTTGTTCTGTGCTTCTAGGTCTTCTCCTTGGTATCCCAATCTTCCCGGATGATGAAAACCCTTTTTTTAAGTATATATACGCCCCTAGTGGACCTGGACCCTTAAAATCGTCAAATTCCACTCAAAAAAAGTTTTTCAGCGAAATCAGCGACCAGCCGCGCCCTGAGCGGGCGCTCAGCTACTGGCTGGAAAAATATTTTGATGAATCTTGTTTTGACCATAACTTGAGTTCTACTCGTCAGAATTAGGCGATTCAACTGCCCACGCGAAGCTATTGAGATTCTATACAACTTGACAATGGCCTTGGATTCCAATTCTGATCAATTTTCATCATATTTCCTTTAAAAGCTCTTTTCTTCATTTAACTAATACCTGAAATGCAATAACACAAAAATACATCAAAATACCAACAACTTGAGTCCAAAACACCAATTTAAGCTTGTAATAAATCATTCCAAGTGGATATAAAATCCACTTATCAGAGACAGGTGTGACTTGCCCTGTTGAGATCAGCAATGACTCTCCTTTCTTGAACCTAACAATTCAGTTTGTTGGTTGGGTTCTCAATAACAATGTTTTCAATAAGACGGTTAGCAAGCATCATAAAAAATCTAGCATAATAGACACTTTTACCTCTCTTATTAAGTTCTCCTAACTTATAACCTAACTCAAACATGATCATGTCACTGAAATTAAAGTATTTATCAGTGACTAGCATATAAAGCATGGCAATGTTAACAGAATCAAAATTTCTTATTTTACCAGAAAATACCTTGGTAATTATATCACACACATAACTCCACTCTTTTCTAAGACCTAGTCTCCTAATCTCACTTAATTTAGAGGTAGGGAGAGCATAGCCAATAGAGTTTAACATGCTAACTATATCAGTATCTGTGTGTGGAACAGTAGTAGTGTTATCCGGAATTCTAAAGCATGCTTTGATAATGTCACTATTAATGCAAAACTGCTTACCTTTAAGATTAAAAGTTATGGTCTTGTCAGTAGAATTGTACAGGGCAGTTGTCCATATCTCCTCCATAACTTCACAGTAGATTGTGGGTGATTCCAACATAGCATAACTGAGTTTACAGCTCTTCACAAAGTCCATCATCTTGTGAAAGTCTCCAGACTGTGGAATCTCCTCGTTCACAAGAGCTACAAAGTTGTTCTTTTTATATATAAATCCAGATTGAGACATGATTTTGACTACTGGTGCCATTGTTAGAGAATGAGAAATTTGCAGAGAGAATATTTGCTTTGGAGAAGAAAGGAAGTTAGAGCAATTGATTTGAGAATGATAAAAGAATAGAACAAAAATGAATTATGCTTTTATACTATCTCAGAAATGAACTGTCAAAAATAATAAAGTGAAATAAAGTAACCAATCAAAATAGCCCAAAATAGCCATTTAAAAAATAAATAAACTGTAAAAATTCTATCACTTATCCGTCGTGTTATACTTACAAACTGTAAGTATACCCGATGGATAATGTTCAGAGTTTTAACGGCTAAGATTGAGACAATTCGACGGATGAGAATAAAAAACAATTATTCGCCGGGTTATAAAATAATCCAGAAAAGTAATTGATTTTTATTAACAAATAATATTCCGACGGATGATCAAACTCGATGGATAATGATCATCCATCGGGATGTAAATTTTGACTTAGCCAAAATTTCATCCAAAATAGAGAAATCAATTAAGTTTCTGACTGAATTAAAACTTGCAAAAATATCTGAAATGATTCAAGAATAATTAAGCATACCTAACTCACTTACCAACCTTGAAAAGGTGGTTCATCAAGTGGCTTGGTAAAGATATCTGCAAGCTGCTTTTCACTTGGAACAAAATGAAGTTCCACAATACCATTCATCACATGTTCCCTAATAAAGTGGTACTTGATGTCTATGTACTTTGTTCTTGAATATTGTACTGGATTTTCAATGATGGAAATTACAATTGTGTTATCACAGAAAATGAGAATTCTATCCACTTGTAGACCATAGTCCAACAATTGGTTTTTCATCCATAAAATCTGTGCACAAAAACTACCAGCATCAATATATTCGGCTTTCGCTATAGAAGTAGAAACTGAATTTTGCTTTTTACTGAACCAGGACACAAGCTTGTTCCCTAGAAATTGACAGGTTCCTGTTGTACTTTTTCTGTCTATTTTGCAACCTGCATAATTTGCATCTGAATAAGCAGTTAGATCAAAACCAGAATCTCTAGGGTACCAAATGCAAAGTTTTGGTGTTCCCTTGAGATATCTGAAAATTCTCTTTATAGCTACTAAGTGAGATTCTCTAGGATCAGCCTGAATTCTAGCACAAAGACAAGTAGCAAACATTATATCTATCTTACTAGCTGTTAAGTACAGAAGTGAGCCAACCATGCCTCTATAACTTGAAATATCCACAGACTTTTCAGTAGTGTTTAATTCAAGCTTAGTTGCAGCGACCATGGGAGTTTTTGTAGATGTGCAATCCATTAGATCAAACTTCTTTAAAAGATCATAAATATATTTAGTTTGACTAATGAATATTCCATTACTAACTTGCTTAACTTGTAAACCAAGAAAGTAAGTTAGTTCTCCCATCATGCTCATTTCATACTTACTTTGCATCAATTTGGCAAACTTTTTGCAAAGTTTTTCATCTGTAGAGCCAAATATAATATCATCTACATAGATTTGAACAAGTATACTAGAGCCATTAACATTTCTAAAGAATAAAGTTTTATCAACAGTACCTCTTGTGAAGTGATTTTCCAAAAGAAACTTTGATAAAGTGTCATACCAGGCTCTAGGTGCTTGCTTCAGTCCATAAAGTGCTTTCAAAAGATATTAGACATATTCTGGAAAATTTGGATCTTCAAAACCAGGAGGTTGACTGACATAGACTTCCTCCTCCAAATCTCCATTTAGAAAGGCACTTTTGACATCCATTTGATAGATCTGAAATTTGAATGAGCTGCATAGGCTAAGAAAATTCTGATGGCTTCAAGTCTTGCAACAGAAGCACAAGTTTTATCAAAATCTATTCCTTCTTGTTGAAAGTAGCCCTTAGCAACCAATCTAGCTTTATCCCTGACCACTATGCCATTTTCATCCATCTTGTTTCCGAATACCCACTTGGTGTCAATTGGATTCTTTTCTTTAGGTTTGGGTACCAGCTTCCATACCTTGTTCCTTTCAAATTGGTTTAACTCCTCCTGCATAGCTAAAATCTAATCAGGATCCAACAAAGCTTATTCTACCTTCTTTGGTTCTTCCTTAGATAGGAAGCTGCTATATAGACATTCTTCTTGAGTTGCTCTCCTTGTTTGAACTCTAGAAGATGCATCACCAATGATGAGCTCAAAATGATGATCTTTAGTCCATTTCCTTTATTGAGGTACATTAGCTCTAGATGAAGAGGCCTCATTGCTGTCTTGATGTGTGACTGAGTTTTGATTATGAGAAAATCCCCTTGAGTTTGTGAATCTTTGATTTGAGAAAGGGGAACTTTCTGTAGGTGATCTATTCTGACTTTCAGCTTCTCTTATTGTTCCGATGGATGATGCACTTTGTATCTCGATGGATGAAGTTGATTGTCTCCCGACGGATAAGGCAGATTGTCTCCCGATGGATGAAGCATTTTGTAACTCGACAGATGTTGAATTATGTGCTTCATTGGTTGTAGATTTTTCTACATTATCCTTAGTCACTATTTCTTGATCACTTTCATCATCACTGTCATCACTAACCATCTCCACATTGTCAAACTTGAGGCTTTCATGGAAATCTCCATCTTGCAGTCCTTCATTATTTTTATCATCAAACACAACATGTACTGATTCCATTATAATGTTGGTTCTTAGATTGTAGACTCTATATGCTTTTTCCACAGTATATCCAACAAAAATTCCTTCATCTGCTTTAACATCAAACTTTCCATGTTGATCAGTTTGATTCCTTAGGATATAACATTTGCAGCCAAAAACATGAAGAAAATTTAGAGTTGGCTTCTTATTCTTGAACAATTGGTAGGGTGTCATGCACTTTACTTGATTAACCAAAGAGATATTCTTAGTGTAGCAGGCAGTATTCACAGCTTCAGCCCAAAAATATGTTGGTAACTTTGATTCTTCAAGTATTATCCTTGCAGCTTCAATAAGAGATCAATTTTTCCTTTCCACTACTCCATTTTGTTGTGGAGTTCTTGCTGCAGAAAACTCATGCATAATCCCATTCTCTTCAAAAACTGATCTCATCACAGAATTCTTGAACTCAGTTCCATTGTCACTCCTGATTCTTCTTACTTAAAAATCAGGATGATTGTTGACTTGCCTTATGTGATTGATGATGATTTCACTAGCTTCATCTTTAGAATTTAGGAAATATGTCCAAGAGAACTTTGAGAAATCATCCATAATTACTAGGAAAAATCTTTTCCTTGAGACGGACAATACATTGACTGGTCCAAACTAATCCATGTGTAGCAATTGCAAAGGTTCTTCAATTGTTGAATCAAGCTTCTTTCAGAATGATGCTTTGATCTGTTTTCCTTTCTGACAGGCATCACATAATCTATCCTTAGTAAACTCCATTTGAGGAATACCTCTAACCAGTTCTTTCTTGACAAGTTCATTCATGGTCTTGAAGTTTAGATGGGACAACTTCTTGTGCCAAATCCAACTTTCATCTTGACTTGCTTTACTGAGAAAGAAAGTTACTGATTCTGCATTTGATGAGTTGAAATCAGCTAAGTACACATTTCCTTTTCTCACTCCAGTGAGAACCACTTTGTTGCTCTTTTTGTTTGTCACAACACAGACTTCTGAATTGAAGGTTACTGAGTTGCCCTTATCACAAAGTTGGCTGATACTCAACAAATTATGCTTGAGACCATCCACTAGGGCAACCTCTTCAGTGATGACATTGTCTTTTGAAATCAAGCCATGTCCCACAGTATAACCTTTGCTGTCATCTCCAAAAGTAATACTTAGGCGAACTCTTTCCTTGAACTCAGTGAGCTGTGTAGAATCTCCAGTCATGTGCCTTGAGCAACCACTATCCAAATACCAGAGATTCTTTCTGTTTCCCTGCACACATCAAAATCAAATCAAGTTGATTTTGGTACCCAAGTTTCTTGGGTTCTGCCTTATTAGCTTTCTTCTTTGGTTTCTTAGGTTTGATCTCATTTAACTTGGGAATTTCATATTCATCCTTAGTCATTTGAGTTAGACCTTTGAAACCAGTCATAAGAACAGAATTATCATGCACATTATGATTAAAAGGAAAGGGCATGCTATTTGCAAACATGTTATTCCAATAAGGCATGCTAAATGACATTTGAGGCATACTAAATGGAGCATAATAAGGATTAGGTGCAAATGGCATATTAGCAAATTGTGCATTCATATTCTGAGCAGACATAGCATTCATAGGCATGGTAGGCATGGCAGTCATGTTGGGAAAAGAGGAGGGTGCAGACATGAAAGTAGGAATAGCAAGTTTTCAATTAACAGCTTGGTGCATATTTATCAGGTGTGTAGTTGTTATGTTTGTTAATTCCTACTTTCCCATTTCTATTATTTTTCTTTTTAGCTTCTGTTTTAACCTTAATCTTTTCTAATGATAGACAGATGACCAACATTAACTTTCTTTTCCTTCCTGACTTGACTAGATTCTCCTGGAATAAAGTTCTTAGAAACTGATCCATATTTCTCATTCAACTTAGCTAGCTTGGCTCTGCTAACAGGTTTACTCACAGCCGGCGGATGTGGCTCCTTGTCACTCGACAGATATTCCTTTTGATTATCCGACGGATGATTTTCATCATCCGTCGAGTCCACATCTGTCAACAATCCTTCAACCGAATTGGATTCAAGCTTTTCTTTACTCTTCTTCCAGGCTGCATCACAAAGGACTCAATACCATGAACTTTAGTGATTTGAGCATGAACATTTCTGGATGATTTTAATGCCTTAATCACTTTCTGTTCTCGTTCAAGCTGCTTCTTTAAAATCTCTTCTTTCTTCAAGGACTCAGTTAATTCATCCTTAGAAATCTTACACTCAATTCTCAATTTCTCAAATTCAATAAATTGAGACTCTAGCACATTATTCCTCTCACTTAAAAACAATTTTTTTTTCTTAATTTTAGCATTTTCCTTAGTGAGGGACTTAAGTGTAACGCGCAAGTGATATAATTCTGTGGACATGTCATTTATTGCATCATTAAACTCCGCTTTAGATAAATGTGCTAGGTTAGTGGTGATTACCTGATTGCTTGAAGAACTTTTTCCTGTTTCATTAGATTTGGCAATTAGAGCTAGATTGACATAGCTTGTTTCTTCATCTTCATCCAATCCATTTGCAGCCCAATCATTCTCCTGTGTGATGAAAGCCCTTTCCTTTTGGTTGAGCAACTCAAAGTATTTCTGTTTATAATCAACAGGCTCAAACTTCTTCTTGCTAGAATCAGACTTTCTATACTCACTGACAAAATGCCCTGCCAAGCCACATTTGAAACATTTGAATTTGGATTTATCCACCATATTTCTATTTGTCTTGGCTGTTCCAAAATTCTTTTTGAATTTAAGCTTGGAAAATCTTCTGGATAGGAATGCTAGATGTTCATCAATATCATCCATGTCATATTGGCTCAAGTGATCTTCATTTTCAGCTTCCAGCCCTTTACCCTTGCTTTCATAGACGTTTGATGCAGACTCAACAGCTTCTACCTTCATCTCTTTCTCCTTCTCTAACTCGGAAACCAGTGCTATGGACCCTCCTTTCTCCATCCTCTCATCTTGCTCTATTTCAAGCTCATAAGTTTTCAGGATGCTATACAGTCTGTCCAATGTGAACTTCTTGTAATCCTGTAAATTTCTCAATGAGACTGTCATTGGCTTCCATTCCTTTGGAAGAGATCTAAGGAACTTGAGGTTAGAATCTTTTATTTGATAGACTCTTCCAAGCAACTTCAGAGCATTTAGTAGCTTTTGAAATCTACTAAAAATATCAGTGAGAGACTCACTTTCTTCACAGTGGAAATGCTCATATTGCTGAATCAGTAGCTGCATCTTATTTTCCCTTACTTGCTCAGTACCATCACAAATAATCAGAATTGTATCCCAAACCTTTTTGGCTATTTTACAGTTAATGATGTTATCAAACATATCACCATCAACTCCATTGAATAATATGTTCATGGCCTTCTTGTCCTTCCTGACTTGCTCAATATCAGGGTCTAACCATTATGCCTAGGTTTTGGAATAGATGGCTCATTGCCAGTTGCAGCTCTCATTGATACATGATGAACTCTCTCTATGCAATCCACATAGGCCTCATCTTGGGAAATAAGATATAGGTGCATCTTCACCTTCCAGTGGTGATAATTATCTTTGTCCAGAAATGGAATTTTGACTCCAACATCCTTCTTGTTCATCTTGTTATTTGTTGTGATCTTTACACTCTTTGTACTTCAAGAGCTTGCTCTGATACCAATTATTATTCCCTAACAATACAACAAGAATTACAGAAGGGGGTTGAATGTAATTCTGGCTATTTTTTCAGATTTTAAAACAGTTCTAACTTGATAAATATAATAGTGTTTGATTAGCAGTTGTGCGGAATAAAAAGATGATAGAAATCAAAACACTAAGTAATAAAAATAAAAGCTTTTAAAACTTTCTAGTGGATTTGAAAGTATCCACCATATATATATATCAAATGAGAACCTTGTGAAGCTTGAATAGCTCACAGCTGCTTACAAGTTTGAACAACTAAAACCACAGAGAAATGCTTACATGATATAGCTTGATATGTTTCTCTGAAAATGTATCTGCTTAGTTAATTGTTCTACTTGCTACACTTGGTTTATATATCACCAAGTTATTGAAATAGATATGTCCTAAGTCCAATCATGTATTAGGATTTAGGAATAACTTTTATGTAATCTGTTTTGATTTCATTGATATTAATAAAAGGCTTGTTTTGTTTTTATTGCGGGCTCTATCTATTTAAATGTTTAAATAAGATATACCACAATTTAGAGTAAAGCTTTTTATGGATTGTGATGAGATCATAATAATGAGACCTAAAAGATGATAACTCTAAACTTAAATAGTTCCTGGTCATAGGATTACTAACTGGTAATTAATAATCTGCAAAGATTGGTACATACTATGCTTGCTTCTTATGAAGGATGTCTGTTCTCATAGACATTTGTGTGGTGACACTTAGCTAGTATGTAGGTGCTTATTATAGAATAAGTTCACTGAACATGACTCACACAGCTGAACAACTGATGGAGTTCACTCACGTGTCAGTAGTTGTTCACATAGTGATAGTTGTACAAGTATCCTTAGACTTGAGGTCATCATAGTCATCTTGTGTACACTGAACTATGCTTTGGTTTAGTTCTTAGTCTCAAGGGACAATTATAAGGGTTCTACTGGGTATAGGAATTTGTACACGAAGATAGTGTATGATCAATAAAGGATCTACCCCTTCCAGTGTAGGAAGAGAATGTTCAACGCTGATCCACTTATGTTAGTTCAGGAATCTCTGGTCAGAGTGAATGAAATTAGAAAGGAGTTTCTAATTTACATTAAATAGAATTAAGCATAGTGAATGGGAAAGCAAGTTATCAAATAAGATAGGCTTGACACAAGTTTCATGCCTTGTATTTAATCGTGACATTGCAAGGTAGAAGGAATTAATTGTACGGTAACTACTTACTGAATAGGTTCTTGGTATTCTAAGGAGTAAATTCGTATTATCCGGATAGTCGCGATATGCTGAGAAGTATCCCTCACGATGTAGAATAAATATGATTAATTAATTAATCATATTTAATGAATTAGAGAATTTATATAAATAATGATAAAATAGTTTTATTATTATTTATTTCTACTACCGGCTTAATATTGAACCTACAGGGTCACACCATAAAAGAGAATGATTTAATGGTGGAGGAATTAATTAATAATGGCTGATAATTATTTATTTATGAAATAAATAATTAATTGGAAATTTAATAATTGATTAAATGAGATTTAATTGATTATAAATTAACTAAAAAAGGTTCTTAATATTATTAGTTAAAAATTTAATTTTTGGAAATTAAATCAAGAGAGAGAATTATTTCTAAAGTGTTTAGAAAAAGGATTAATAATTAAAAGGTGTTTTATTTATTAATGGAAATAATAAAGGGTTAGTAATAATAATATTTTATGGGAAAATTTTCAGCTGAAAATTTTGCCTATAAATATACTATTATAAACCCTAATTTTGCCTCAACCTAAAATTTTTACAAAACCCTAATTCTCTCCACCTCCTCCTTCTCCATTACATCGTTTTCTTGGTGGATACCGGTGGAGTGTTTCACACTTAAGGAGCAGCTGCTAAGGATCTCCGCTCATGGTTCTTGGATCGCTATTAAAGACCTCCATCTTTCCATTAATGAAAAGCTTCTTAAGGTAAACATACTGAACTACAAATTAAATATTATTTTTCGCATGGATCCTGCGGAGGGTTTCGGTTTTTTTAAGATTAAATTTACGTTTTCGCTGCGTTTATGTGCTAAAAACCCTTCAATGGCATCAGAGCTACTTGGGAAAAGTTTCGTTTATGTGTTTAACTGTTTTCGATATATGAGCATGTACGTGATTCGCCATGATTTGATGTTAATATAATATGCTTATATATATATGGTTTTGAATATATGATATTCATGTGAGTTGTATAATCATAAGATGATTATGTAATATATATATATACTGATATATACATGATTTATGTTTGTTCTAATTATGAGAATCATATTAGATACGGATTTTGAAATGGCTGTTACAGATTTGCTGAAATTTGGGTCTGGTGTCCGATTTACGCAAACGAATACCCTATTCCATAGGTAAACGAGCGTCTGAACAAAACTGATAGCAAAAACTATCAACGACTCGTCTGTAAGGCGTTTGACGTCGTTTACTGCCCGTAAACAGTGATTCTTGTTTTTCTGATTTGATTCTGATTTTTCTGATTTTTGTCATATTTTCTTTTTATGATTAGATCATGGATAATATGATATGTTAAGATCAGATTATGTGTTTTAACATGCTTTTATGTGTTGTATGAGCATGGTGGATGGTTATGGCCTTTCGACCTTAGTGTAATGGTTTTGGTTTTGGTTTTAAATACGACTTGCATGTCGTCAATCTTTGTAATCATAAATCTCGAATGTAACTCGAGTTATTCTTGTAAGTTCATTAGATTAGTTTTACTTTCAATCATGTAATGTAATTGAAGACTCAAGAAGGCTATCCAATGGAGTTGATACAAAGAAGAAGACGAGGCATACAAGAAGTCTAAACAAAGAAGAAGACTTATGTAATAAGTAGTTGTATTTATTTCCATCAGCATATTAGATTGACCTTGATCTTTATCATGAGTTTGATAGAGATCACATAGGATGGGGCCATAACCAAACACATTTACTTTATTGCACTTTACATTTACTTTTTTATTTAATTTTATATATGAGATATATGACTATGTTTACCATGCGATGATAGATTTAGGTGACTTAAATCAGTATAAGGCGTGCTCTAGAAAATCTAGAATAGGAATCATTTCTTGCCTTAACAATAAATATTATAAATACGATCATGAGATTCTTGTGTTTATGAAACACGTAATTGGATATGAATTTTCAATATTGAGAGAAAGGATGATTCTGTCAACAACAGATTTCTATCTGTAAGAAAGGGTTATTAAGTGACGCCTCTTGACAATGCTCCACCCGATCTGGGAATCATCTGATTATCGATTATTGATTTGAAATATTTAATTTAAAAGGAAGAATCTCTTTATAATATGATCATGATTGTAACGTAATATAATCCCTCTAAAATTAAATAATATCAAGTAGTAATTGGCCAATGACACAACGGGCTTGTGTCGGTCATAGCCTTCCAACATGGTAGAAAGTGGTTCTTATTTTTAAATCATTGTCGTTTCGTGCTACAGCCGAGGGCTTTGATTTCGAAATAAGAAATACTTGGCTATTATATAGAGATGTGTACATTGAATTAGAATCTAAAGGTCGGTACGTGCTACAACCATGGGCCGTTGGAGACTGATTCAATTGTACGAAATGTTGGGTTAGACTTGACTTAGAATATTGAGTTTGTCGTGCCACAGCCGTGACTCAATTATTCAAGAGGCTAAACTTATATTAGGGAATAACATAAGATGTAATTGATAAGAGTTGTCTGCCAATTGAACATCACATGACGTTTCGTGCCACAACCGAGGTTGTGTGATGGAATATAGGATCCCTATTCCCACTAGCATTATGAATGCTTAATTTTCACTTAGAGGGTTGAAAAAATTAGATAAACTAGTGGGAGACACTTATGAATAAAGACCCGATTCATATAGTGTTTTGAAATGAAATTGAATATTTGCTAAGTATTGTTATATGTTTATCATTTACAAATTTACTATATTCGTCATGTCTTCTACACTATCACTCCGGAGCATACTAGATGCTCACAAGTTGACTGGTCCTAATTTAGCTTTTTGTTTTCACTGTAACAAGTTGGGGCATTAGAAGAGGAACTGCAAGGTTTACCTTGCAGAATTGAAGAAGAAGAAGGGTAGTAAGACTACCGCTTCTGATTCAGGCATGTTCATGATCGAAGTTAATATGTCACTAGGTCAAATTTCTACTTGGGTATTAGATACCGCCTGTGGTTCTCATATTTGCAATTCGTTGCAAGGACTAAAGGGAAGTAGGACTCTTGAAAAAGATGAGGTGATTCTACGTATGGGCAATGGAGCAAGGGTTGCGGCCATATCTGTAGGATCACTTAGTTTACATATGCCTACGGGCAAGACTATTATTTTGAATAATTGTTATTACGTTCCCTCTATTATGAGGAATATTGTTTCTATTCCTATGTTGGATGTGGATGGTTTTTCATTTATTATTAAGAATAATGAATGTTCTATCCTTAGAGATAATGTTCTTTTTGGACGTGGCATTTTAAATAATGGTATATATGTATGTGACGTAGAGCATGATTTACTTCAGATTGAACAAACTAATAAAAGAAAAAGAGATGATGAAAATCTGACCTATTTATGGCACTGTAGGTTAGGTCATATTAGTGAAAATAGACTGTGGATATCGTATAAGGAAGGGTTACTTGACCCCTTTGATTTTGAATCATATCCTACATGCGAGTTTTGTCTATTGGGTAAAATGACCAAATCTCCATTTAGTGGACATGGAGAGAGGGCAGCAGATTTGCTAGGATTGTTACACACAGATGTATGTGGACCAATGTCTACGTAAGCCATGGGTGGATTTTCGTACTTCATTACTTTCATAGATGATAGATCTAGATTCGGATATGTGTATTTGATGAAACACAAGTCTGAAGCCTTTGAAAAGTTCAAAGAATATAAACATGAAGTGGAGAAACAAACCAAACACAGTATTATAACTCTTCGATCAGATCGAGGTGGTGAATACTTGAATGGGGAATTTCTAGATTATCTCAAAGAAAATGGCATAGTCTCCCAGTGGACTCCTCCATATACTCCACAGTTAAATGGGGTATCTGAAAGGAGAAATGAAACGTTGTTAGACATGGTTCGGTCCATGATGAGCTATGCGAATCTTCCAGTATTCCTATGGGGTTATGCATTGGAAACCTCAACATATTTACTGAATAAGGTGCCTTCCAAATCTGTTCCTCAAACACCATATGAGATATGGAAAGGAAGGAAACCGAGTCTTAAACACGTTAAGATTTGGGGATGTCCACCTTATGTCAAGAAAGTTGACCCAGATAAGCTAGAATCTCGATCCGTAAAATGTAATTTTGTGGGATATCCTAAAGAGACTTTGGGGTATTACTTACACCGATCATCGGGTGTTTGTCTCCAGACATGCTACCTTCTTGGAAAAGGAGTTTATCCTTGAAGGAAACAGTGGGAGCAAAATTGAACTTGATGAAGTTCAAGAAGCACAAACTACTACGGATCAATTGGAAACACCTGTTCAGACTGAACAACCTTCTGTGGAACAGCCCATTCGTAGGACAGGGAGAGTGTCTCGCCAACCTGAGAGGTATTATGGCCTTGTCATTGAGAATGACAATGAGTTGTCAATCATTGATGATGACAACCCTGTGACCTATAATGAGGCTATGAGTAGTGTTGACTCAGAGAAATGGCATAGTGCCATGAAATCTGAAATGGAATCTATGTATACCAACCAAGTATGGACTCTGGTTGAGGCGCCTGAAGGTGTTAAGCCTATTGGGTGCAAGTGGGTATACAAAAGAAAGATTAGAGCAGATGGCCAGGTGGAGACCAATAAGGCCAGGCTCGTGGTAAAAGGATTCAAACAAAGGCAAGGGATTGACTTTGATGAAACTTTTTCGCCTGTAGCCCTGTTAAAATCAATTCGAATTTTGCTTGCGATTGCTGCTTACTACGACTATGAGATCTGGCAAATGGACGTGAAAATGGCCTTCCTCAATGGGGAACTTGAGGAGGAAGTGTATATGACACAGCTAGAGGGTTTTCTTTCCAAGGGAAATGAACACCTAGTGTGTAAGCTGCTGCGAACCATATATGGTTTAAGGCAAGCTTCTCGTAGATGGAACATCCCTTTTGATGAAACAATCAAAGAGTTTGGTTTTATCAAAAACATAGATGAACCATGTGTCTATAAGAAGGTTAGTGGGAGCGCGGTAACATTTCTTGTATTGTATGTGGATGACATACTTCTTATAGAAAATGATATACCGATGCTACAATCAGTCAAAGTGTGGCTATCAAAGAACTTCACCATAAAGGACTTGGGAGAAGCATCCTACATTCTCGGTATGAAGATCTATAGAGATAGATCTAGAAGAATGATAGGTCTTACCCAGGGTACATACATCCAGAAAGTGCTTAAAAGGTTTAGCATGGAAAACTCCAAAAGAGGTCTCATACCGATGAGCCATGGAGTGTCCCTTTCCGAAAAATGTCTCCTAAGACACCTGAGGAAAGAGAGCGTATGAGTAAGATTCCTTATGCTTCAGCAATAGGATCTATCATGTATGCGATGTTGTGTACAAGGCCTGATGTTGCTTATTCAATTAGTGTGACGAGCAGATATCAGTCCAATCCAGGTGAAGACCACTGGAAAGAAGTGAAAAACATCCTTAAGTACTTGCGAAGGACTCAGGACATTTTTCTTGTTTTTGGTGGTGAATCTGAGTTCAAAATAGAGGGTTATACTGACTCTAGTTTTCAATCAGAAAGTGATAGCAAATCCATGCCAGGGTACGTGTTTACTCTGAATGGTGGTGCAATTCAGATTGTTGAAAGAGGAGATGTCAACATTGAGAGAGTTGACACACATAACAATGTAGCAGACCCACTCACAAAGCCACTTTCTCAGAGTCACTTTGATCGTCATAAAGACAAGATGGGTATGAGATACCAGAGTGATTGGCTTCAGTACAAGTGGGAGATTGGAAGAGATATGTCCTAAGTCCAATCATGTATGAGGATTTAGGAATAACTTTTATGTAATCTATTTTGATTTTATTGATATTAATAAAAGGCTTGTTTTATTTTTATTGCGGGCTCTATCTATTTAAATGTTTAAATAAGATATACCACAGTTTAGAGTAAAGTTTTTTATGGATTGTGATGAGATCATAATAATGAGACCTAAAAGATGATAACTCTAAACTTAAATAGTTCTTGGTCGTAGGATTACTAACTGGTAATTAATAATCCGCAAAGATCGGTACATACCATGCTTGCTTCATTATGAAGGATGTCTGTTCTCATAGACATTTGTGTGGTGACACTATAGCTAGTATGTAGGTGCTTATTATAGAATAAGTTCACTGAACATGACTCACACAGCTGAACAACTGATGGAGTTCACTCACGTGTCAGCAGTTGTTCACATAGTGATAGTTGTACAAGTATCATTAGACTTGAGGTCATCATAGTCATCTTGTGTACACTGAACTATGCTTTGGTTTAGTTCTTAGTCTCAAGGGACAATTATAAGGGCTCTACTGGGTATAGGAATTTGTACACGAAGATAGTGTATGATCAATAAAGGATCTACCCCTTCTAGTATAGGAAGAGAATGTTCAATGCTGATCCACTTATGTTAGTTCAGGAATCTCTGGCCAGAGTGAATGAAATTAGAAAGGAGTTTCTAATTTACATTAAATAGAACTAAGCATAGTGAATGGGAAAGCAAGTGATTTAATAAGATAGGCTTGACACAAGTTCCATGCCTTGTATTTAATCGTGACATTGCAGGGTAGAAGGAATTAATTATATAGTAACTACTTACTGAATAGGTTCTTGGTATTCTAAGGAGTAAATTCGTATTATCCGGATAGTCGCGATATGCTGAGAAGTATCCCTCACGATGTAGAATAAATATGATTAATTAATTAATCATATTTAATGAATTAGAGAATTTATATAAATAATGATAAAATAGTTTTATTATTATTTATTTCTACTACCGGCTTAATATTGAACCTACAGGGTCACACCATAAAAGAGAATGATTTAATGGTGGAGGAATTAATTAATAATGGCTGATAATTATTTATTTATGAAATAAATAATTAATTGGAAAATTTAATAATTGATTAAATGAGATTTAATTGATTATAAATTATTTAAGAAAAGGTTCTTAATATTATTAGTTAAGAATTTAATTTTTGGAAATTAAATCAAGAGAGAGAATTATTTCTAAAGTGTTTAGAAAAAGGATTAATAATTAAAAGGTGTTTTAATTATTAATGAGAATAATAAAGGGTTAATAATAATAATATTTTATGGAAAAATTTTCAGCTGAAAATTTTGCTTATAAATATACTATTATAAACCCTATTTTTGCCTTAACCTAAAAATTTTACAAAACCCTAATTCTCTCCACCTCCTCCTTCCCCATTACATCGTTTTCTTGGTGGATACCGGTGGAGTGCTTCACACTTGAGGAACAGCTGCTAAGGATCTCCGCTCATGGTTCTTGGATCGCTATTAAAGACCTCCATCTTTCCATTAATGAAAAGCTTCTTAAGGTAAACATACTGAACTCCGAATTAAATATTATTTTTCGCATGGATCCTGCGGAGGGTTTCGGTTTTTTAAGATTAAATTTACGTTTTCGCTGCATTTATGCGCTAAAAACCCTTCAGTTTATATGAAAATAAGATAAGATAATAAAACAAAACATATCTAGTCTAACTCCATGCTACTTCACTACTCTATTCCAGCATCTTTCAATATCTTCACAGTTGCATGGAAATAGTAATGTTTCTTTGTTCTCAAATTCCTGCTTAACAGGCTGCCACATTCCTTTTGCAAACACCCAACGCATGTGACTGTGTTGTTACTGTCAACAACTATTTGAATTTGATCATCCATCGGGTCTATGCTTGTCATCCGTCGGGAAGCTTTGTTGATTATCCGTCGGGTGTCTATTTTTCACTTGACTCCATTTCACTTATACAGAATTACAAGACATCTCATATTTACAATTAGTCAACCTATTATGTATATCCACTAGTAGTCAATATGACTCATATACTCCTAAAGAATCTACGCAAAGTTGTTTGCAGAAATGTGCTACAAGTCTTATTTGTTACATAAGCTACTCACTCGATGGATGTGAGTTTATCATCCGTCGAGACTATAGAGTTCATCTGTCGGGACTATACTTGATCATCCGTCGAGTGCTACAAAATTCACTAAGTTAAATCTACTAAGGTGTTTTGTTTAACTTATCATGAAGTTCACTACATATTCCTAACAGTTTCCATGTCTATACCCCTTTAAAACAACCTTCTTTGTAATTTTATGAACTAATTCACAGTCAGTGTCATAAAATACAACATAGTATCCTCTGTCAGTAATTTGACTGATGCTCAACAAATTGTGCTTTAATTCATCTACCAGAGCTACATCTTAAATAATGACATTTCCAATGATTATATTGCCATATCTCAGTGTTGTTCCTACATTTCCATCACCATAGGAAACCATTGGGCCAACCTTCTCCTCATATCCTGACAACATGGATTTATTTCCAGTCATATATGCAGAACAGCCACTATCCAGTACTAGCACACTTTTTTATTTCCCTGCAATTAGAAATATGGAAATCAATTAGGATTTTTAAGAACCCACATTTGTTGGGTCCTTTTTGACATCTTATGTTTATTTGCAGTAGAAGACTTCCTGACAGGATTTAGACCATCAGGATTTGGTCCATCAGGATTTGATCCATCAGGTTCTGTCCTATCAGTTTTAATTCTATAAGATGCATGATCATTCAATTTGGTAGTTTTAGCATAAATAACAATTTTATTGAACTTGGGCAAATAATCATAATTATTGTGATATAGACTATGATATTCCTCCTTACAAGTATAAATGGAATGCCGAATACTACCATAGTATAAACAAGGGTTCCGTGGTTTATAAAATACTGAGCTATCACTAATATCAAATTCAGGAACAACAATAGCTTTCTTTTTACTCTTTGCACAATCAATAGCAATATGATTAGTATTCCCACAGTTAAAACAAGCTTTCCTAAGAGCATCAGGAATGTATTTGTAATTGCTTGCCTTATTTATACCCTGTTTTTCATTTCTACCTCTTTTCACACTAGTTTTGTAAGGCCTAGCAGTTAATTCACAAATTTTCTTTTCTAGTTGACTTTTAGAGAGAAGACCTATGTTTTTACCTTTCTTTTCCTTGACTCTAAATTTAACTTTCTTTTTATCAGGAACTCTAGAGGTAGATCCTACTTCATAGACTGACTTGACTCCATTTTCATCAGTACTGACAAAATTAACTGGTGTTGTGTTTGTAATCTTCTTGGTGATATTTTTGTCAGTGTATTTGTTATAACCTAAACTCCCCTTCCAGTTTTTGTCATTTATAAAGCTATGAACCTTTCTTAAACATTTCTCTTTCTTTTTCTATTACTTCCTCTAGCATGGCATATTTGATGTGCATTTGAGCTTCATTATGTATAGCCTTTTTACATGCTTTTTCATTTTCTCGCATACATATAAGCTTAGCTTCTAAGTAATAATTTCTCTTTTTTAGTTCTTTATTCTCAATAATTGAACTATCATTCTCAATTGACTTATTCTTAAATTTAACATGCAGAGAATGTAAGAATTTTTTTAACTCAAACAGAATATCAGTATCTATAGGGAAAATAGTCATTTTTACCTTATGAGTGGAAGGCACATCCTCTCCATGAGTTCCCATTAGAGCATATCATTCATCATCACTGTCAGGTGCTGATGTGTCAATATTTAGAGCAACAACTTTCATTTTATGACCTTTTCTGTTCTTTCTTTATTGAATCTCCAAATCATGGGTTTTTAGCATCCCATAAACTTCATCCAGGGGTAGTAAATCAAGATCATACTGGTGCCTGATTATGGATGCCTGTGTATCCCATTCTTCATGAAGAGATCTCGGAAACTTGGTATTCGAGTCCTCCTTGTCATACTCTTTTCCAACCAACGACAGATTATTCAACAGTGTCAGAATCTATCAGAGATGTCAGTTATGGTTTCATCAGGCTTAACATCAAACTGTTCATACTCTTACATAAGAACATCCCTTCTATTCTTTTTGATTGTCAATGTTCCTTGACATTGTGTTTCTAAAGCATCACATATAGCTTTGTCAGTCTTGCAAGCAATCACCCTGTTTGACATGACATT
Source organism: Apium graveolens (assembly GCF_009905375.1). Classification (NCBI taxonomy): domain Eukaryota; kingdom Viridiplantae; phylum Streptophyta; class Magnoliopsida; order Apiales; family Apiaceae; genus Apium; species Apium graveolens. The sequence goes on from NC_133649.1 coordinate 43,678,007, forward strand.
ATCCAAACTATTATAAAGAATATTCCTGATTTTGGCATTTTTGAGCATTGAAGCTTTCTCAGGTTCAGACCATTCATATTTCTCGTTTCTGATGTAATGTTCAGGAATTGATGATGTCATTGCCACAACCTTCTCAGGATAAGGAGGTCCATTATTGATTATATAAATATAAGCATCATCAATGGATTCAAAAAATATAAGCATCTTAACTCTCCATTAAGAGTAATCAACCTTTTTCAGAATTATGAATCTTCATACTTTCATACTTACTTCCAGACATCTTGATCTTTTATAATTATCAGTCCACTAGCCTGCTCTGTAATAACCCCAAAATTTTGAATTTTTTTTGTAACCCTTATGAATAGTGTTTTTGCTAATATTGCTGAATAAAAAAACTTTTCATGCCACACTATGTAGGGGTTCTTTTATTGTTATTCTGAGATCTTATTAGCACTCTATATGATATATAAGTGTATGTAAAGATGGTCAGAATCCAAATTCAAACACTTTGATTTTTCCCGAAAATAATCCACCAGATACCGAAAGAATTGAGTATAAGGTAACAGGAAAAAAAAGGATTTAAATTCAAGGATTATAACAGAGATTCATAACAGGAATATAATATATTGAGAAAGGTTAAGGAAACCCAAGTAATAAGATCCTAGGTATGATCCCTCAAACGATAAACGAAAACGAAAGTTAAGCGAACCATATAACAGATCAGCGGTCATTAGCCAAGTAATTAGAAGCTAATCAAAGAGGTTAGTGAGGATGATGTCATCAAACCAATAAGAAGAGGACAAGTGTGGGAGGATGACATAACATGATGACCTAAGCATGACCTAAGAGAAGTGTGTTGTTGGTTGATTAAGAACCACACAAAATTCACCATGGTTAAAAGTAATAAATCAAAAACAAAAGCAAGCAACCAAGCAAAACAAATCACAAAATCACAAAAACACAAAGTTGACTTCTTTTCTTCAAGAAAGCTCTCGGCCTTTCTCTTTTTTTCAAGAAGAAAAATCGAAAATCCAAGATCCAAGCCTTATTAATTAGTGAGGTAATTATCTAATACTCCTTATGCATAGATATAGCTATCCTATAAGTTTGAGCTTCAAATTCATTCACAATCTCTTCCTAAAACTCATGGAAGAAAAGGGTGAATAGTGTTTTTCAAGAACTTAAATTTTTGTTCTTGAGTTTTTGTTTAGATTAAGCTTGGATAAGGACTTTCAAGGGTGATTCCAAGCTAATTAGTTACTCCTACTCACAAGGAATGTATAATCTCTTAACCTAGCTTTGTTATTGAATGTTAAGAGCTTAGCATGAGTATTATAGTTCATAAGAGGCTTGATTGTTGTGTATGTAGAGATTAGTTGGTTTTGTGATGTTTTTAGAATTGTAAATCTTGGTTATTAGTTAAAGAACTTAAGAATAGTTTTAGTTCATGTTTGAGATTAATATAAATTGGAAAAACTTGAGGTGTTGGGGCTGTTGTAGTGAGGTATGGATGGAGTTTGGTTGTATGGTTGAATTGTGGTTGGTTTGTGGTTGATTTGGAGTAGAATAAAAATTGGTAATCGCATAAACATAGCCGTCGTAATGTCCGATTTACTTTAGACTGTTTTTGCTCTTAACATCAGGACCCGAGAACTCACCGTTAGGTTTTGACCATTGCCATGATTAGATAGTTCATGTTACGAGCTTCGTTTTGATATGTGGTTCGTTTGAATCCGATATACGGTTTAGGAGAAACGACCATTTTAAGTAACGGCATTTCGCGAACGAACCATTACCACTCGCCTTACTTTGAAACATAGGTTAAAGACCTTAAATGACTAATTGGAGTATGAAACATTTATGTGAAGTGTATTATGCAGTTGGTAAGGCACTCGCGAAAGAATCTCCTTAAAACCCTTAATGGTTAATTTATTAAAAATGGAGGAGCCGAGGGTACTCGAGCGAGTTAAGTGAATCGTTAAGCGCAAAAGCGAACATTAGGGTTTAATTGGTTAAAGTATAGATTCATAAGCGACTTTGGTTTAATTCCAACTTACATGTTGTTTATAGGTTACCAGACTTGTCCCAAGCCATTTATCACCCCCAGTCGCTCAGGCAAGTTTTCTACCCGTTATACTGTTGTTGTGATGTAAATATATGTATATGCATTATCTTGTGATAAGTGCATGATTGTTGTTAGCAAATTTTGCGATATATTGGAGCATGCTGCTATGGTATATATGCATGTCTGTTTCGTAATCTTGATATCTAATTGTTGATTCAAATGCTTATAAGTTGCATAATACCTATGCTAGAGATAAGCAGTGGTTGCGTATACCCTTAGTATAGGGGACCCAAAGGTGAACATTTTCTAAACCGGGAGTCGATGTTCCCGAGTATAATATATATATATATATATATATATATAGTTTTCAAAACTATTAATCGAATAAGGTTTATTCGATAACTTTATTTTATTTAATGAATATTATTTTGAATATTCATTCGAGGACTTATGACTCCGATTATTTTATTAAATGAATATTATTTTGAATATTCATTCGAGGACTTATGACTCCGATTATTTTATTAAATGAATATTATTTTGAATATTCATTCGAGGACTTATGACTCCGCTTCTTTTATTAAATAATATTCTTTATTTATTAAAGAATAATGTTTCGATAATCAAACTTATTTTTGATTATTCAAATAAAGATAGTACTTTCGTACAAGTATATCTTTGGTTATTTAATACCCATTTCAAGTATGAGTTTTAACACTTCTACTTCGATTATTTTTATAGAGATTATCCTTTTTGGGTATATTATTTAAATAATAATATTCAGATATTTTCTAATATATTGGGACTGATTTATTTTAATAAATCAGCAGTACTCCAAACATTCTTAAAAATGTTTCGAGTCTTCAAAATGATTTTTAAAAGTTAGAGCGGATCCCAAAACTCATTTTTTTATATTTAAGATCTTCCTTTCGAAGGGGATTTAAATACTCGCTCAAAACCTGAGGGATCCGACTCTGTGGTGTATTTTATATTCGCAACAAGGTTGCTGTTTGGATAAATGAATTGATTACTTACCCAACGTTCGGGAAGTAAGTCCATCTATTGAGTCGGCATAAGCAACATGGGCTCAGTGGGCGTCCATGAAAGTTTAAGTGGTTCAGTGGGAGTCCATCAATGCGTAAGTGGCTGAGTGGCAGTCCAACATAGGTCCTATTACGACCAGGGTGATGACCAGTGGGGAATTCGTCCATTCGTCCATCTACTAGTAGAAAAGGTTACTTATTGGTATCTTTGCCTGATCAGCAAGATATCGGGTTTATGCCAAAATTCTTTTCCTTTCCAAAATTCACTGGATGTTACAAATTCTGTTCATACTTTACATAACAGAGGTTTCCAGGAAATGTATAAAAGATATATATGTGGATATATATATCGGGACTAAATAAAGTATCTCGTAACTTCATTTTATTCAATAATATAGCAAAGATTGAATCTACAGGTTGTGGTGTGTGTTAGTGTGGGGTCACAGCATGAGGTTATTTATTATTAATTAAGTTAAGTGATATTGTGGAAAGAAAGACCGTAATGACCCGGATCCCTGACCCCGGATCTGGGGGTGTTACAAAATTGGTATCAGAGCCAAGCGTTATAAACCTCAGAGATGATGCGATAATATAAAAATCAACTCACAAAGATAATAAGAACTCTTGCCAAGTTCATAGTCGGACTACTTAAAGTAGCACTGACAGTTATAACCCTTACGGGAACCCTTATAAGTATCATGATAGTAACTTAGCTCGTTTAATGTGTAGGCACATGAGATAGAGGACCCTGAGATGTTCGAGCGTGAGCATGATGAGGCACTGCTAGATGCCGAGGATCAGGAGGAGCCTGAGATGGAGGAGGATGAGGAGGACCCCTCAGAGGAGTCAGAGACAGAGGTTGTTGCTATTTCAGATGAGGAGGACCAGGATGAGGTCCCAGTAGCTGAGGAGCATGTCGGAGCTATAATAGAGTATACTGGTACCCCTTTACCCTCACTCCCGGTGGTCAGAGCTCCTACCCCTCCACCCCTATCTTGGAGCCCCTATGATGTCAGCTCAGAGACCCATACTCCCGAGCCTAGGCAAACCGAGGAGGCACCCCCAGCGGCTCCGGATTCACCACCTCTCGACCCTGCCCATAGGCAGTCTTTGTTAGCTCACGGCTATGTTTAGGATGTACTGAGGACCCAAGTGGCTGTTGCTGAGGCCCGGCTGGATGAGGTCAGGAGGGAGTTGGATGCAGAGAGGGCGGGTAGGCGTGCCCAAGCTTATGAGACTAGGGCTACTATACCCCGATCCTTGAGGAGGGAGCTGACGGGGATAGAGCTCACGTCCCGAGCGAGACACCGATCGCTCCAGGGGGACAGGCACGGTAGGATCTCCAGGCGGCAGGCCGGCTATATCTTCCGTCGTGTGATGGAAAGGGTATGAGAGCTGAACCGCTCCGGTGTGTGATTCAGGACCGATGATGGGATAGTCTAGTTGTCTAGTTAGTCGAGGCCATAGTAAGAGCCAATTTTTCGGGATAGTTGACTTGTATATAGCATCCCTTTTTCTGAATAGACAGGTAGACTCTTGTGTATCACTTTTGGGTAGATGGCTGTAACATTGTTGTACTTTTGACCAGATCAAACTATGTATTTCTCGCATTATGTATATATTTGTTTCCTTTCAGTTCAGTTCCTTAGTGACGAGATCACTGTTTTTATTACTGCACTTCTTACTAGAACTGTCATAAAATAATATAATTGCGAGATACATTATCCCCATTATAGAACTGTGCAAGGCACAATTTTGTGTATGATTGTGACCTAACGTTGAATTTCCTAAAAAAAAAAATTTTTTATCAGTATCATGCCGCCAAGAAAGATTGGAACTAGGGCGAACCCTGGATCTGAGGACCAGGGAAGCCATAACCAGGACGATAGGAACCAAGAACACAGTGAAGAGGAAGATGAGGATTATGTTGAACAAGATGACTCCCTGTATGAAGAGGAGGAGGAAACATATGATGTTGAGGGATTTGAGATAGAGGCTGAAGAAGGAGAAACTGAGGTTGAGCAACCAGTACCAAACCCAGGCATGGATCCCATGGGACAGTTCATGCAACTACTAAGGCAGAACTTGGAACGTCAACCCAACCCACCCCCTCAAGGAAATAACAATGTTGTGGCAAACTCTTTCAGGGCTTTCAAGTCCCTTAAGCCCCCTGAGTTCCACGGATCAGCCGACCCAGTTGAGGCAAGGGCATGGTTAAAGGAAATAGAGAAATCCTTTGAGATTCTGAGTACCGATGAGGTACAGAAGACTGTAATTGCTACCTACCTTCTAAAAGGAGAGGCCAACTACTGGTGGGAGGCCAAGAAAAACATGGAGACAGATGTTATTATAACCTGGGAGAGGTTCAGTCAGTTGTTTTTGGGAAAGTATTTCCCGAGGTTTATGGAGAACCAGATGGAGCTCAAGTTCTTGGAGCTAAAGAAGAATAATTTATCTATAGTAGAGTACGAAGCAAAATTTACTGAGTTATCAAGGTTTGTGCCGGAGTTTGTGAGCATCGAGGAAAAGAAAGCTAGGAGGTTTCAGCAGGGACTGAAACCGTGGATTCAGAATAGGGTGGCAATCCTTGAGCTTACGGATTATGCCACTCTGGTGCAAAAGGCAACAATTGTAGAAGCCGGAAGTGAACAGATGCAGAAGGAAAGAGAGAAGAAGGGAATAAAGAGGAAAAGTATGAGCATGGGTGGAGGTTCCGCAGGAGGGAGCTTCCCAACTAGAGTTAATAGAGGAGCAGTGTCCCTACCGGGAAAGAACACTGGGTTTAAGCGGCCAATGAGTGTGAATGTGGGCCAGAGCGGCCAGAAGTCAAGAATGTCCTATTCCAACCAGTCTCGACCCCCATTGCCAGCCTGTAACACTTGTGGAAGGATGCATACTGGGGAATGTAAAGGAAAGCCAGTAACCTGCTTTAAGTGCGGTCGAGAGGGTCACTATTCAACTAAGTGCCCTTCATCAACCCCTGTTGTCATTCCAACCACCACTTGTCATCAGTGTGGACGCCCGGGTCATTAGAAGAGGGAATGCCCAATGAACAAACCAGCAGCTTCAGGAGCCAGCAGGGCTGCCTCCAATAAGCCACCTACTGCGAGGACTTTCAACATGACAGTCCAGGATGCTGTGAAAGACTCAGATGTGATAGCAGGTACCCTTTCTCTAAATTCAGTCAGTGCAAATGTTTTATTTGATTCGGGAGCAACTAAATCTTTTATATCAAATGACTTTGCACATAAATTAAGACTTAAGGCTGAACCCTTGATAGAACCCTTACGAGTAGAAATAGCCAATCATGAAGTTATTTCTGTTAACTAGATTCACCCCGCCTGTGAGTTAGGCATAGGGGAACAATCTTTTAGTGTTGATCTGATTCCTTTTAAATTAGGGGAGTTTGATATAATTTTGGGAATGGACTGGCTATCTAGCAATGATGCTCAGATAGACTATAAGGGGAAGAAAGTTAAGTTGAATATCCCAAGAAAGAAAGAAGTCATATTTAGAGGAAAGAGGCAGACGCGGAAATTTTTGAGTATGACCCAGGCCAAAAGGATGCTACGAAAAGGAAATGAGGCTTACCTAGCTGTGGTGGACACGCAGAAGGAGGTTCCCAACTTACAAGATATTCCGGTAGTCAACGAATTTGAAGATGTATTCCCACAAGACCTTCCGGGATTACCACCCGATAGAGTGATTGAATTTGCTATTGAGTTGGCCCCAGGGACGGTGCCAATTTCAAAAGCACCTTACCGGTTAGCCCCATTAGAAATGAAGGAATTAGCTACCCAATTACAGGAACTTTTGGATAAGGATATGATAAGACCCAATGTGTCTCCGTGAGGAGCACCAGTGTTATTTGTTAAGAAGAAAGATGGGAGCATGAGGCTGTGCATCGACTACCGAGAGTTGAACAAGCTAACCATAAAGAACAGGTACCCATTACCTAGAATAGACGATCTGTTCGACCAGCTAAAGGATGCTGTTTATTTTTCCAAGATTGACCTGAGAACTGGATATCACCAACTAAAGATTAAACCCGAAGATATTCCCAAGACCGCGTTCCGTACCAGGTATGGGCACTATGAGTTCTTGGTAATGTCCTTTGGATTAACCAATGCCCCAGCGTCTTTCATGGATTTAATGAACAGAGTATTTAAGAAGTACTTGGACAAGTGTGTGATAGTTTTTATCGATGATATTTTAATCTAGTCAAGGACTGAGACAGAACATGCAGAGTATTTGAGGATAGCTCTAGGAATACTCAGAGAGGAACAATTATATGCCAAATTCTCGAAGTGTGAATTCTGGCGGAATGAAGTACAGTTTTTAGGACATGTGATCAATAAAGAAGGAGTATTGGTCGACCCCTCCAAGATAGAGGCGGTCTCAAATTGGGAAAGGCCAACCAGACCCACAGAGGTAAGGAGTTTCATAGGGTTGGTCGGCTACTATCGTAGATTTGTACAGGACTTTGCGAAGATCGCCGCCCCTTTGACACGACTTACTCGTAAGACAGAGAAGTTTGAATGGACGGAAAAATGCGAGAACAGTTTTCAGGAATTAAAGAAAAGGTTGGTAATGGCCCCGGTGTTGGCATTGCCAGACGGAAAAGGAGATTTTGTGATATATAGTGACGCGTCGCACAAAGGATTAGGGTGTGTGCTTATGCAGCATGGTAAGGTGATTGCGTATGCGTCGAGACAACTGAAGGAATACGAGATTAGATATCCTACTCATGACCTTGAGCTCGCGGCAATAGTTTTTGCCTTAAAGATTTGGAGGCACTACTTGTATGGAGAGAAGTGCGAGATTTTCACAGACCATAAGAGCCTCAAGTACATATTTACGCAGAAAGAGCTCAACATGCGCCAGAGGAGATGGTTAGAGCTAATCAAGGACTATGATTGTGAGATTCTCTATCATCCGGGGAAAGCCAATGTGGTGGCTGATGCCCTTAGTAGGAAGGAAAGACTCAGAATGATAATGACTTCGGAAGAATTGATAAAGGATTTCGAGAGAATGGAAATAGAAGTAAAGGTAACCGGAACCGGAACTGAAAAGATGTTTGAGATCTCGATGTAGCCAGAGTTATTGGAAAAGATTAGATTGTGCCAAGAGAAAGTAATGAATGAAGGCAAAGAGTCAATGACTGGAAAAGAGATCCATACTGAGAGAGATGATAAAGGGATAATGAGGTACTCTTACCGGATTTGGGTTCCGCACGTTCAAGAGCTTAAAGATGAGATTTTGGATGAAAGCCATAGTTCAAGGTATTCAATTCAACCGGGAAGCACCAATATGTATAGGGATTTGAAGGAGTATTACTGGTGGCCCAACATGAAGAGGGACGTAGCAGAATGGGTAAGCAAATGTTTGACTTGCCAAAGAGTAAAGGCAGAGCACCAGAGACCCAGTGGACTTTTACGACCCCTGGAGATTCCCGAATGGAAATGGGAACAGATAGCCATGGATTTTGTTGTCGGTTTACCAAGGACGAAAGCCAACCATGATGCCATATGGGTGATTATAGACCGACTGACAAAGTCAGCTCATTTCATTCCTATCAATGAGAGATACACAGTCGATAGACTGGTGGACATTTACCTTAAGGAAATAGTGACGCGACATAGAGTCCCAACGTCCATTGTCTCAGACCGAGACCCCAGGTTCAACTCCAGATTTCGGAGGAGCTTTCAAGAATGTGCGGGGACCAAGTTAAATATGAGTACCGCTTACCATCCCCAGACGGATGGGCAGAGTGAAAGGACCATCCACACACTAGAGGATATGTTGCGAGTCTGTGCAATAGACTTTAAAGGAAGTTGGGATGATCACTTGCCATTAATCGAGTTTTCTTATAACAATAGCTTTCATGCTAGCATCGGAATGCCGCCTTATGAGGCCCTGTACGGAAGAAGGTGTCGATCTCCCTTATACTGTGACGAAGTAGGAGAGCGGAAGATGCTCGAACCCAAAGTGGTCCAAAGGACCAAAGACATAGTGGATCTCATCAGAGGATGGCTGGTAGCAGCCCAAGACAGACAGAAGAAATATGCAGACCTAGCCCGAAAGGACAAGGAGTATGAAGTAGGGGACTTAGTACTGCTAAAAGTATCCCCTTGGAAGGGATTAATGAGGTTCGGAAAGAAAGGGAAATGAAGCCCAAGATACATTGGACCTTTTGAGATACTAAGACGGATTGGGAAGTTGGCTTACGAGCTAGCCTTACCCCCGAACCTATAACAAGTTCATAATGTGTTCCATGTATCAATGCTAAGGAAGTATCATCGGGATGCCAGGCACATAGTGGAGTACGAGCAGGTGGATATGCAACCAGATCTGACTTACGTGGAAAGACCAGTAAAGATTATGGATAAGAAGGAGCAGGTGCTTCGGAACAAAGTAATCAACCTAGTCAGAGTGCTATGGCATAATCATAATGTGGAAGAATCAACTTGGGAACTAGAGAGCGCAATGCTAGAAAAGTACCCCCATTTGTTTTCTATTTGATTCCGGGACGGAATCCTTTTAAGGAGGGGAGACTGTAATAACCCCAAAATTTTGAATTTTTTTTGTAACCCTTATGAATAGTGTTTTTGCTAATATTGCTGAATAAGAAAACTTTTCATGTCATACTATGTAGGGGTTCTTTTATTGTTATTCTGAGATCTTATTAGCACTCTATATGATATATAAGTGTATGTAAAGATCGTCAGAATCCAAATTCAAACACTTTGATTTTTCCCGAAAATCCACCAGATACCGAAAGAATTGAGTATAAGGTAACAGGAAAAAAAGGATTTAAATTCAAGGATTATAAGAGAGGATCATAAAAGAAATATAAGGTATTGAGAAATGTTAAGGAAACCCAAGTAATAAGATCCTGGGTAGGATCCCTCAAACGATAAACGAAAACGAAAGTTAAGAGAACCGTACAACAGATCAGCGGTCATTAGCCAAGTAATTAGAAGCTAATCAAAGAGGTTAGTGAGGATGATGTCATTAAACCAATAAGAAGAGGACAAGTGTGGGAGGATGACATAACATGATGACCTAAGCATGACCAAAGAGAAGTGTGTTGTTGGTTGATTAAAAACCACACAAAATTCACCATGGTTAAAAGTAATAAATTAAAAACAAAAGCAAGAAACCAAGCAAAACAAATCACAAAAACACAAAGTTGGCTTCTTTTCTTCAAGAAAGCTCTCGGCCTTTCTCTTTTTTTCAAGAAGAAAAATCCAAAATCCAAGATCCAAGCCTTGTTAATTAGTGAGGTAATTATCTAATAGTCCTTATGCGTAGATATAGCTATCCTATAAGTTTGAGCTTCAAATTCATTCACAATCTCTTCCTAAAATTCATGGAAGAAGAGGGTGAATAGTGTTTTTCAAGAACTTAAATTTTTGTTCTTGAGTTTTTGTTTAGATTAAGCTTGGATAAGGACTTTCAAGGGTGATTCCAAGCTAATTAGTTACCCCTACTCACAAGGAAGGTATAATCTCTTAACCTAGCTTTGTTATTGAATGTTAAGAGCTTAGCATGAGTATTATAGTTCATAAGAGGCTTGATTGTTGTGTATGTAGAGATTAGTTGGTTTTGTGATGTTTTTGGAGTTGTAAATCTTGGTTATTAGTTAAAGAACTTAAGAATAGTTTTAGTTCATGTTTGAGATTAATATAAATTGGAAAAACTTGAGGTGTTGGGGCTGTTGTAGTGAGGTATGGATGGAGTTTTGTTGTATAGTTGAATTGTGGTTGGTTTGTGGTTGGTTTGGAGTAGAATAAAAATTGGTAATCGCATAAACATAGCCGTTGTAATGTCCGATTTACTTTAGACTGTTTTTGCTCTTAACATCAGGACCCGAGAACTCACTGTTAGGTTTTGACCATTGACATGATTAGATAGTTCATGTTACGAGCTTCGTTTTGATATGTGGTTCGTTTGAATCCGATATACGGTTTAGGAGAAACGACCGTTTTAAGTAACGGCGTTTCGCGAACGAACCATTACCACTCACCATACTTTGAAACATAGGTTAAAGATCTTAAAGGACTAATTGGAGTATGAAACATTTATGTGAAGTGTATTATGCAGTTGGTAAGGCACTCGCGAAAGAATCGCCTTAAAACCCTTAATGGTTAATTTATTAAAAATAGAGGAGTCGAGGGTACTCAAGCGACTTAAGTGAATCGTTAAGCGCAAAAGCGAACGTTAGGGTCTAATTGGTTAAAGTATAGATTCATAAGCGACTTTGGTTTAATTCAAACTTACATGTTGTTTATAGGTTACCAGACTCGTCCCAAGCCATTTATCACCCCCAGTCGCTCAGGCAAGTTTTCTACCCGTTATACTGTTGTTGTGATGTAAATATATGTATATGCATTCTCTTGTGATAAGTGCATGATTGTTGTTAGAAAATTTTGCGATATATTGGAGCATGCTGCTATGGTATATATGCATGTCTATTTCGTAATCTTGATATCTAATTGTTGATTCAAATGCTTATAAGTTGCATAATACCTATGCTAGAGATAAGAAGTGGTTGCGTATACCCTTAGTATAGGGGACCCAAAGGTGAACATTTTCTAAACCGGGAGTCGATGTTCCCGAGTATAATATATATATATAGTTTTCAAAACTATTAATCGAATAAGGTTTATTTGATAACTTTATTTTATTTAATGAATATTATTTTGAATATTCATTCGAGGACTTATGACTCCGATTATTTTATTAAATGAGTATTATTTTGAATATTCATTCGAGGACTTATGACTCCGATTATTTTATTAAATGAATATTATTTTGAATATTCATTCGAGGACTTATGACTCCGCTTCTTTTATTAAAAAATATTCTTTATTTATTAAAGAATAATGTTTCGATAATCAAACTTATTTTTGATTATTCAAATAAAGATAGTACTTTCGTATAAGTATATCTTTGGTTATTTAATACCCATTTCAAGTATGAGTTTTAACACTTCTACTTCGATTATTTTTATAGAGATTATCCTTTTTGGGAATATTATTCAAATAATAATATTCAGATATTTTCTAATATATTGGGACTGATTTATTTTAATAAATCAGCAGTACTCCAAACATTCTTAAAAATGTTTCGAGTCTTCAAAATGATTTTTAAAAGTTAGAGCGGATCCCAAAACTCATTTTTTTATATTTAAGATCTTCCTTTCAAAGGGGATTTAAATACTCGCTCAAAACCTGAGGGATCCGGCTCTGTGGTGTATTTTATATTCGCAACAAGGTTGCTGTTTGGATAAATGAATTGATTACTTACCCAACGTTCGGGAAGTAAGTCCATCTATTGAGTCGGCATAAGCAACATGGGCTCAGTGGGCGTCCATGAAAGTGTAAATGGCTCAGTGGGAGTCCATCAATGCGTAAGTGGCTGAGTGGCAGTCCAACATAGGTCCTATTCCGGCCAGGGTGATGACCAGTGGGGAATTCGTCCATCTACTAGTAGAAAAGGTTACTTATTGGTATCTTTGCTTGATCAGCAAGATATCGGGTTTATGCCAAAATTCTTTTCCTTTCCAAAATTCATTGGATGTTACAAACTCTGTTCATACTTTACATATCAGAGGTTTCCAGGAAATGTATAAAAGATATATATATGTGGATATATATATCGGGACTAAATAAAGTATCTCGTAACTTCATTTCATTCAATAATATAGCAAAAATTGAATCTATTCAAGTCTTAACTTGTGGTTTCATCTATGGGATGACCTTTTGAAACCTATAATACTTTGAACAGTGGTAGTTCAAGTAGCTTTATAAAATGGTATAAATATAGAGAAGTAATTGGTAACTTCATCTTCCTTTAAGCTTATATCCAGTAAGTATCTACCTGACACTTGATAAAGGTTTCCAGTAAGTTATCCATTTAGATACTTGCATTATTGTTTACACTATATATTATCTTGCGAGCTGTAATACTCACTCTTGCTTCATTTCTTCATCACACAACAACATTTAGGAAAGATGGCCAGACTCAAGCAGACCCAGCGCAAGCGCGTGGGAAGCATCCCGCGTCTTCCCGTTGATGTTGTAGCTGCTATAGCTGCAGAGGTAGATCTATTGGTAGATCAGGCATTCTACTTTTGGGAACCAATTATGTATAATTATAACTTGTGGCAGATAATGGCAATTAACTGTAAACTTATCAAGTAATCATTTTGGGTAATAATAACTTTTAAATTGTGGATTCAAGGACTTGTACTTATTTCAATTTCATCTCTGAGACTATAACGGGTTGTTGTGTGTGTTAGTATGGGGTCACAGCATGAGGTTATTTATTATTAATTAAGTTAAGTGATATTATGGAAAGAAAGACCGTAACGACCCGGATCTGGGGGTGTTACATGCTCTGATACCACTTGTTACATAGTAAAAAATAATTGTTTAAGGGGTTTGGATAAAATTATTCAAGTAATTCGATTATCAAGAAGTAAAGTACAAGTAATAGAATTAAATAATAGTTTATTTAATCTCTTATAAACTGTTATATAACTCTCTCAAGAAAATATAATTCTTGAGAGCTGCTAGGTTATAATGATACTCGAATAATGCACACCTTATAAGATAATCTATTCCGTGTTTATATATCACACAGCTACACAATCAATCTATATCAATTACAAGATATGTTACAGTATAAATTATCTAGGTTTTATACATATTTAAATCAACAACTTCGATCATATAAGCCAGGATTCGACTATATAAAACTCCTCAAATGTTGGGATTGTATGAATAAACATATTTTGATTTATCCTGTAGTACAGTCATATCCTGACAGTCTGTTTTCTCATGCAAATACTGATTGCATGCATATCCTGATGCCTGAGCAAATCCTGACTAACTTTGACAAATCCTGATCCTAATACCAGCAAATCCTGATTTCTGAACTTAAAAATTTTCCAACAAATCATCCTCTTGACTAGGATATTTTGCTTGTTGGTACCCTTGATGGTCACAAAAATATCAGCAATTTCCTTTTTCAAATCAGTATTTAAATATTTGAGAGCAGAGAGAGAAGAGTGCATCCCTTTAACCAACACATTAGTAGCCTTGCCATCAGTTTTCAGCTCAGGATTTGCAATGAAGTTGACAGCATGATCCACCAATGTATGAACAACATCAAAACAAATTTTCTCACTTGCAATCCTCCAGGTATGATTCCATTCATGAGCCCTGTGAGCATTGAGAGTAGCATGTCCAGATGAAGATTCAAAAGTTGAATGTTTAGAAGCTTCCAAAGCAGCTTTAAGTTGAGCTTCATCAGGATCATCATCATTATCATCATCATTATCATCAGTATCACTACCAAACTTTTCAGGAACATCATGAATATCTGGAACCGGATTTTTAATTTTGCCCTTGACTTTTAGATCAAGAATTGACTCAGAAAGACTGGTACCCTGATGAGCCTGAAACAAAAGAATCAGTAACACCTAAGTCTCTCTGTTCTTTTAAAGTGACCTCATCACTTCTCACACATATATTACTTTTAAGAGTAATATATTTCTTACCTTTTTCACTCAAATTTACCTTTCCTTTTGCTAGTTCAGGAGACTGCCTCACAGAAATTTTATTTTTCTCTAATTATTTTCTCACAGTCTCACTAAAAACGCTCAAACAACTCATAGAAGAAAAAATAAGAGAGGGCTGAGAAGAGTGGTCTGCAGTCATATAAATAGGGGTATCCCCATGCAAAGGTCCATCTATAATCATACTAACAAATAAAGTAAATTTTTGAGTATAAATTGTACCTTGAATGCTTGGATCCAAAGGTTTAGCATAGATAAGAGTCACCGAAATAGCTCCAGTGTAGTTCTTGACAGCTAGCAAGTCAACATTAGGATCAGGTTTTGTAGCATCAAGATTTGTAGCATCAGTATCAGGATGGTCAGCGTCAAGATTTGACTTTAAGTCATGAATTGCAGCTTAGTATGCATCAGTACTTTGAACTGATGGTTCTTGTATGACCTGAGGCTTTGCAGCTTCTTCAACCCTTTGAGTTGAAGGTTCTTATGAGCTTTCATCAAAAATTGGATTTTTGTTCACTGCATCTATCTTGGCCAAATGCTCATGACGAGCTTCCTTTTATTGAACATGGATTTGGATTTCAGTTTCCACAGAATCAGGACCACCTTGATCAATGTCAGGAATTTTCCTTGGAATTGATGTGTCTACACTCTCACTTTGAGAGAGTGGTTTTTGTGGGACTTGAGCCTTAACATCTGCTGAAACTTTTTAGGAATCAGGTTCTTGTGTGTTGTACTCTTTCTGTGGAGACTATAACATGGATTTTTTCCTCATAAAATAGCCTTGTCTTCATCCTTTCTCTTTCCAAAAGTATCAAGACCAACATCCTTTGCTAGCTTTCTCATTCTTTAGCTGATACTTCAATATTTTTCTGGAGATGAATCAGGAACTGTTGTGTTGTCAAGAACTGATTTCACTGTATCAGGAAAATATGTTTTCTCACTGTCAGGATACAAGCTTGATTGATCAGGAGTTGCATGAATTTGTGTTTGCATCTTGACTTTGTCCTTTTCAGCTTAAATCTTGTCAGCTAATTTCACCAACTTTCTCTTTTTCTTTGGAACAGCTTCCCCAAAATCAGCCTGTTTCTTTTCAACTATACCTGTAGCCTCCACTGGTTTTACATTCAATTTAAATATAACTGGAGTCTCATCACTGTCATTAGTATCTGATTCCTGAACAATAGCACTCATACGAGCCATTTCTTTCTTCTTCTCAGCAAGTACCTGTCTAACTCTTTTTCCTGAAGGTGTATGTTTTTGGAGCCAAACACTCTCCTTTATCCACCTTGTGCCTCATTTTCTTTGGGTATAGGTGAAACAATCCTTGAACCTGACTGTCCTCCTGACACATCAATACTAGCTATTTGTGCAGTTTTTACAACTGATTCCTTTTGGAAAGAATCAGAGGTGGTTGAGTGTTTGGGTTGGTGTTTAGAAAATGGGATGTTTGGGTCAGGAACATGACAGGATGTATCCTGTTCTATAGCATCAGATTTGACAATGAATATTTATATGGCATTACCCTTTGCAAGAATTGCCACATTTGAATGGGAAGATCAGTCCTGCCTGCAAATTTTTCCTTTCTCCTTGCCAAGTCATGGATTTAGAAGTAGTTTGAAAGATAGACACTAACTCATCATTGTCAAAAGTTATATTGACAAGATATAAGAAAAAATTAACTGCAAAAACCTAGTGTACCCTATGACATCATCCTTCACTTAACCTAGCTATCAAGAATTGCAAGATTATATTTCTATAACCAAATACATGATTGAAAATCAGAGAATAGCCTAATTGCAAGGAAATCAATGACAATGCATCAAAATTTGATACCTTATTAAGAAAGCAAAGGTTGATGTAGTCAAAATAGAAATTCCATTCTTTCCTAAGCTTAGTTCTGAAAAGCTCCCTAACTTTGGTGAACTCGGTATTGTGGCCTATATTATGATGAAATTAAATAGAGTACTGGTAGGTGTCACAACAGCAGTTAACCCATGCCTGTTAATGAGAGTTAAATTTTGAGTATAACAAGCAGTATTAACAGCTTCAGCCCAAAAGTAAGTTGGGAGATTTGCTTCCACAAGCATTGTTCTTACAACTTCAATCAATGTCCTATTTTTCCTTTCCACGACTCAATTTTGTTGAGGCGTTCCTATAGATGAAAATTGTTGAGAGATTTCTTTGTATCCACATAATTCATCCATCTTGGAATTTTTGAATTCAGTGTAATTATCACTTCTGAGTATTTACACTTT
This sequence comes from Apium graveolens, assembly GCF_009905375.1. Lineage (NCBI taxonomy): Eukaryota > Viridiplantae > Streptophyta > Magnoliopsida > Apiales > Apiaceae > Apium > Apium graveolens. The sequence goes on from NC_133649.1 coordinate 43,694,957, forward strand.
ACGTTTGGAACCAATTTCAATCAGTCTCATGTGATTCAGAAGAATATATGGAGTCTCATATTTCTTGTGCGAAAACAATACCCAGGTAAATCTGGTAAATTCAACAAAAACAACTAGAATGTACCTTTTTGTTGATATACATGATGTTAACATGGACAAAAAGACGTAGATGTAACATTTGATATGGCTTTTTGATGGATGATTCTGACTTGCTTTTAAAAGAAGTCCTTCTTTGCTTGGCTTATTGACAGGAATCAGATAAACCATCAGGGGAGTAGTACATATTTGGTAGACCTTTTACCAAATCTTTCATCACCAATTTATTGAGATTGTTGAAATTTAGATGAGAAAGCTTCTTGTGCCATTTCCAAGTTTCATCTACTTATATTTTGCTTATTAGACAAGTCGCAGGTCCATCAGCATTTGGGTGAAGTTTGGATTCATAGATGTTTCAATGTATGTATCTAATTAAAACAACTTTCTTTGTTATTTTATGAACTACTTCACAGTGAGTATCATAAAATACAATATGGTATCCTCTGTCAGTAATTTGACTGATACTCAACAGATTGTGCTTCAGTTTATCTATTGGAGCTACATCTTGAATGATGACATTTCCAATGATAATATTGCCATATCCCAATGTTTTTCCTACATTTCCATCACCATAGAAAACCATTGGGTCAACCTTCACTTCATATTCTAATGACAAGGATTTATTTCCAGTCATATGTGCAGAACAATCACTATCCAGTACAAGCACATTTTTTTTATTTCCCTACAATCAAAAATAAGGAGATCAATTAGCATTTTTAAGAACCCACACGTTTTGGGTCCTTTTTGACATCTTATTTTTTTATGCAGTAGAAGACTCCCTGACAAGATTTGTTCCATCGGGTTTTACTCCATCAGGATTTGTCCCGTCAGTTTTAATTCTATAAGATGCATGAGTATTCACTTTGGCAGTTCTAGCAGAAATAAAAATTTTATTAAACTTGGGAAAAGAATCATATTAGTTTTGATACAAACTATGACACTCATTACAAGTATAGATGGAATGTCAAACACTAACATAGTAAAAACAAGGGTTCTGTGGTTTATAAAATACTGATCTACCACTAACATCAAACTCAGGAATTACAATAACTTTCTTTATACTCCTCCCTCAATCAATAGAAATATGATTAGTATTACCACATTTAAAGAAAGTATTTCTGGGACATCAGTAATATATTTATAATTAATTGCTTTATTAATACCCTATTTTCCACACTGTTTGTGAGACGTATCAGTTACCTCACAAATTTTATTTTCCAGTTGTCCTTTAGAGATAAGACTTATGTTTTTATCTCTCTTTTAACAGCTTTCAACTCAACTTTCTTTTTTTTCCAGGATTTTTAGAGGTTGATCCTATTTCATAGACTGAATAGACTCCATTTTCATTAGTAATGACAAATTTAACTGTTGTTGTATTGGTGATAATTTTATTAATATTTCTATCAGTGTATTTGTTATAACCTAGACTCTCTTTCCAGTTTTTATCATTAATAAAGCTATGAACCTTTCTTCCTGAACTCATTCAAGTTTTAAAAAATTCTCTTTATTTTTCAAGAACTTTCTCTAACATGGCATATTTAATGTGCATCTGAATTTCATTGTGCTTAGCTCTATTACATCCAGTTTTAGTTTCATGCATAAAATTAGCTCAGCTTCTAAATGATCATTTCTCTTTTTGAGCTCTCTGTTTTCAAGAACCAAACCATCATTCTCAAGAGAATTATTCTTAAAGTTTACATGCAGAGATTTCAAAAATCTTTTTAACTTATATATATTATCAGTATCTATGGGAAAAACAGTCACTTGTACCTGATTTGCCATTAGAGCATAGCATTCATCATCACTGTCAGCACCTAATGTATCCATCCAGTCCTTGTTGGAGTTTGAGGTGATAAGTGCCTTCCCAGTTGAATTTGAACATTCAGTAGCAAGATGTCCTTTTTCATTACAGTTGTAGCATGTCACATTGGCCTTGTCAAACTTTTTCCCCTTGGAATATTGACCTTCATTCTTACTGAACTTACCCTTGCCATCACCAGAGTACTTCTGGTTGAAACCACCTTTTTCAGTGGTTTTCCAAATCTCATCCTTCTAAAATATTTCACCAACATTACAGCCATCTGAATTACTTGACGATCATTCAGCTCTATCTCAGAGTCCTCATTAGTATCAGCGTGAGAATCTGATGACTCATCAGTATCTGACATTTCAATAGTGTTCCTTCTCCTTGAATTCTCACTAGTCCTTTCCTTGAGCTTGTGAGTTTCAGCATTGAGTGCAACAGACTTCATCTCTGTCCTTTCCTGTTTTTCCTCTGTTGAATCTCCAAATCATGAGTTTTTAGCATCCCATAAATTTCATCCAGTAAAAATTGATCCAAGTCATACTGGTGCCTAATGATGGATGTCTGTGTATCCCATTCTTCAAGTAGAACTCTCAGAAACTTACTATTGTAGTCTTCCTTGTCATACTCTTTTCCAACTAATGACAGATCATTCAATAGTGTCAGGAATCTGTCATAAGTGTCAGTAATAGTTTTATCATACTTTGCCTTAAACTGTTCATACTCTTGAATGAGAACAACCCTTCTATTATTCTTGATTGCTAGGATTCCTTGACTTTGAGTTTCCAATGCAACCCATATAGCTTTGGCAGTCTTGCAAACAATCACCATATCTCACATAACATTATCCAAATTATTGTAAAGAATATTCCCGATCTTGGCATCCTTCAGCATTGCAGCATTTTCAATATCTGATGTAATATCCCATATTTTCAGATATTATTATTATTATTTGAAATTGTTTATATGATTTAATATGAATTTTAATGAATTATATGAAAATTGGAGTTGATGTTTTGGATGTTTATATGTGATATTATTTGAGTATTTTAATTTGTAATATATCCAGCATATAATATAGATAATTATGGTATCTTTCTGGTACCTTTTGGATCGTTATATGATTTTACAAGGATTTATAGTTTTAATAATAATTTTTAAGTAATTATAAAACTATTTTATAAAGTCGGGAATCATCCAACTTCAACCGTTTTTGCATTTTCACAACCCGAAACTCTTCTGAAAACTCCTTCCTAACTTAATCTGGTAATTCTGGACATTTTCCGTATTTTACCTTTTTCGATCCGGATTACGGTTTGACTCGTGCGCGTCCCAGCGTAAAACCCGTATTATCAGAAGGCGGTATAACACCCTCCAAATCCAGGGTATAGATTTGGGGCATTATTAACACTAACTACTCACTAAACCTATACAAGCAAGATATAAATAAATAATTACCCCGAACTACTACTACTCAGGATCTTTTCAAGGTTAAGGATTGAAAACAAGAACGACAAACCAACTTTATACAAACCAAACTGAACCAAATGTCTCAAGAACTCTCTTTGTTACAAAACATTATTCTATTCACAATTTTAAACTAAACATCTTTTATTCAAACTACAACTATTATTCTTCCTGCTACACCTGATTCGGTAACTCAAAACTCTCTTCTGGGATAGGGACAAACACCCTTGGTATAAGAGGGTCCCGCTGCTTGACTCGCTTTTTGACTACTCGGGTTCTGATGGGTTTCATTCTCTGCCTTAACTGAAAAACAAGGTGAATAACAATAAAAGGGGGTGAGCCAAAATTGCTCAACAAGCCTACATCAATGTATATAATATAAAGAGAGAATAATATATGAATCATAATCTGCAGGTTTGAACAACTATCTGTTTTTGTATAGAATAATACCTTGCCATTACGAGCGAGTGGCAAATGAACAAGACTAGAAACAAAAACCAAAATATGCACTATAACCTGCTGATTAGTCAGGATATAGTGTGGATCTATACCCAACTGCATAGACCCAACCAAGATAAAGGGTACCCATGCAACTATGGCCTAATAATCAAGGGTCCGGTTAATACCCGACGCATATCGTAACCATTCAGTCCATAGCTTAGCATCCGGAATAATCGGTATGCTTTTGATGTATCCCAACATCAGGACATATCAGAGTATATATAAGTAAGGGTGTCAACATTGGAATATGAATAGAGGATTCGATAAATTGGGAGAAATCAAGAATTGAAATGAAATAGAAACAAGATTCAATAATTGTGTACCAGTGTATGTGAACAAGAATTATCAAGGTATAATTGATATGGAAAGTGGGGTATATTTCACTATTCTGAACTTAGAATAGGGGAAAAACTTGCCTGGTATGCACTTCACCTCATGCGATTCACTGCCATCTGCCTCTTGCTTGATCCGCTTTGAGGATACCGAATTTATCATGGAAAGATATTCATTTAGATAACTTATCTCATACGCGTATCTCGAATTGATACCACGTAGTCCTAATCATCTATCCATACGATCTTACCAGACTCGCATATATAATTATATAGCACATAAGGTACACATAATCACGTAAATCACATAACACATAAGGCACATAATTGATTTTAGACTCATAATTATTTTTAGAATCTATATTAGACTTGAAATCACATTAACAAATACTATCTGGTTCGCTTTCTAATTTGCAGGATTTATTTGACTCGATTCTACCCCTAATAGGGCCTATAAACAATTAACTACCACAAAACGACTCGCTTCTGAAAGAAATTATGATTTATAATTATTTTTAATGGAATCAGGTCATTTTCTGAATCTAAGGGTCTTCGTTTTACTCAAATCGGACTAATGGTTTAATTACTACGCAATAAACAAGATTTAATTAATTATAAATCAATTATATTTAATTAATCATAATTAAATAAACCTTAATTATATTTTAAAATAATTATTTAAGAATTATTGTATTTTAAAATAATTAATCCCTAATTTTTAGAATTAATTACAAATTATTACAATTAATTACAATTAATCACAAATTATTACCAATTATACGATTAAATCAACTATTTACGAATAAATATTCGATACGAATAACTATTACAACTCTACTCGAATAAATAAACGAACGCTTGAATAACAATTCCAACTTATCGAACTATTACTCGTATACTTACGAGTTACTCTTATTATTTGATCATTTATCGAATTATTAATCATATTATTTGGTAGTTTTAATCTTATTTATTAATTAATTACTTAACTATTAAATAATAGATAAATAAATAAATAATTAAATGATTAATTAATTTCAAATTTCCAAATTAATAAAATAATTTAGAAATTATTAATAATTTTTTTCAAATTTTAAAACTGATTTTTAATTGATTTTTGGAATTATTAAAAACTAATTTTGATTTTATGAAATAAACTAAATAATTAAAAATGCAAAAACAGAAATCAGGGAAGGGTTTCGGGTTCTGGAGGATCAAACCCGGGTCGTACAAAAGGTCGAAACCGGGTCGACCTCGGGTCAACGAAGAACAACCCCATGGCTGCCCAGAAACCCGACGCCGACGGGGATTTTCTGATGAACAAAACACGACCCACAACGTTACTTCCAGCCCGTTTCTTCCACGCTCCTGCTCAGCAATCAACCACACGACGTTCCCTGCCTTTCCCCTTCCTCCTTCACCGTCCACGACGCCGAAAAACGCGAGAACACCGCCGCGGCGGTGATTCTCCGGCGAAATCAAAACCGAAGTCAAACTCGACGAAACGGACATGAATCGACACCAAATTACACGATCTAATCATTCATGGTTACATAAACATCAAACAATCAACGAAACTCAAGACCCGAATTCAAGAACTAAACCCGAAAATATGAAATTAAAACCGATTAATCAATCACTAAAAATGATTAGAGAATCATAAACTAGATTGAATAAGCTTCAAAACGACTACTTACATGATCGATTTGGTACACAGAATCATCTTCAAATCTGAGATTTAATTCCTTGAGTGTTCTTCACCAACAAACTCAATTTCTTGATTATTTTCTGATTTTTACTAATTAATTAATGAATAATTACTAATAATCCAGCTATATATATTTATGAAAATAATACCCCTAAATAAAATTAAGGGTCCAATTACACATCTAATAAAAATATTTGGCCCCATTTTTTATAATTTTTGGGTATCAATTATGAATTTTTAATTATCCAATAAATACAAAATATATGCCAAAAATTCTCAAAAATTGTGAATATTACAAAAATGTAAAGAAAAATGATATTTGATAATTTCATGATCATACAAAAATAAAAATGTATTTTTTGTGGGGTTTTTGACCCCCGAAGGTGTCCGGAAAAGTCATTTTTCGCGAAAGAGGTAAATTTGTAAAACGTTTAGGGATTCAGAATAGTGATATGGTATAGGCCATTCTTGGAAAAATAGGGCCAATGATTTTTTTTGAAATACGGGCTTTTAAAACATTGTTTGAGCTGTACAAATTTTGATATAAGACCTATAACTTATAATAAAACACTCAATAATTATCCGAAACACATTCTGATCAAAACAGACAACACGTAACACATAGCAGTTATGGTTTACGACTTAACAGACTTAATCACATAATAATACATATAAATTATCTTTATTAGAATATAATACAAGCGTAATATTCTCGGTCGTTACATTCTCCCCCCCCTTAATTGGATTCTGTCCTCAGAATCACGCTACAAAAACAACTGAGGGTACTTTTCTAACATATCACTCTCAAGCTCCCAGGTTGATTCTCAACCACGGGATTCCTCCACAAAACTCTCACTAATGGTACTGACTTATTCCTCAATATTCTCTCTTGCCGATCTAAAATTCTTAACAGCTGCTCTACATATAACTAATCTGCCTGAAGTTCTATCGGCTCATACTCTATTACTTACCTTGTATCAGGGTTATACTTCTTAAGTGTTAGGTCACACATACTGTAGAGGGGGTGAATACAGTGTATAATACAATCAAATCGAACTTTAATATATTAAGTAACAGAAAACAAACTTTATTGAAACAATAAACTCTGTTACAGTATGGAACTGTTACCTCTCAATGATGAACAAATATCACGAGAGCTGCTAGGGTTACAATGAATAAACTTCTCGAATATATGATAACACTTATAGTGTAAACCCTATGTCTGTGTTTATATACTACACAGTTACAAGATAATCGCTAATTGATATGGAATTTAATTCTGCTTCCTAAAATATATCAATCAGATATCTTTTCTTCCAAGTATTCCATTCTTCACAGAATTCCTTCTTCATGCATATCTCTTCTTATGTTTATCTCGATCTTCTTTCCTTTAATCACCTACTGTCCTTCTCTGATCATCCTTCAGCACTTAAGTTCTGATATCTAACTTCTGATAATTATCTCCTGATAATATAAGTACTGATATCCTTAAGTCCTGACTTCCAGTATAAGTACTGATCAACAGTTAAGTACTGATTTATCCTGTTAAGTAAGATCTGAAATCTAAACATAAATTATATTAGCCATGACATTATCAAATATATCTAACAATCTCCCCCAACTTGTAAATTAGCATAATATACAAGTTTAACAGATATTTGATGATGTCAAAAACATTAAGTACAAATGCATGAGAATTAGACTAGATAACTACAACTTACAGTCCTTAAAGCTTTACCAATATTCAACTTCTGATAACAACTTCAGTCTGTACAAATATCAGAATTTAAGCAGTTGTAGATCTTCGACTTGGCTTCATCATCTGATCTCTCTGATGTCAGGAGTTGTTCTGAGATAGTTCTTCAACAAACATTTCTCAGCATATCTGAGTTCATCAATCATTCTCCTTTTGGCATCTTTAAGCTCTGCAGTATCTTCACCAGTTTGAAAGATTGCAGCTCTGAGATCATTGATCTTTGCTTTTCTCAACTCCTGATCTAGTCTTATGACATAAGCTTTGTCAGACTCCAGATTGAATTCAAGTCCCTTAATACCAAGATATGTTCTGATCTGTGCAGTATTAGGCTTCATATCAACAATATCACCATTGTGATCTCTGTACTTTGGAACATATGTGTTGTCAGACTTAACAGAATAAAGCCTTTTCTGTCTCTGAATCTGTTCTTTTAAGTAGTTTGCAGCAGTCCCTGTTATTCTGTCATCCACTTGAAGTAAGAAAAGTACATGCTCCAATTCTTCAAAATACTTCAATGGAATGGCATTTTGTCTTATATGATAAACCCTACCATCTGTCATGAAAATACAACATGATGTATTCTTTCAAGTAGGTATGGTAAACCATCTGTACAGATTCCAGTTGATTCAATCTCTCAGGAGTTGCTCCAATACCTGGTTCACTCAAGGAAGTTGGATCATTGGTAGTTTTGTGTACTCTTCTTTCATCAGCACTTCCCAATCCAGTTTTATCTCTTGCTTCCTTTCCAGTAACTACTCTTGCTTCAAAACCACTTACAGTAGTCTTCAAAGGTTGAGTCTGTTTTGCTTTAGTGAATCCTGGTAGGAGTGTCTTTGATCTATCTTCTGATATCAAGTTAACTTGAGCTATGTCAGAGGTTACTTGCTTCTTCTGAATATCAGAACTTACAATTTCTTGACTCTGAACAACTTGAGCCATGTCAGAGGTTGTTTTAAGAACTTTTCTTGAAGTCAGAGCAAGATCATCATTTTCATCAGTAATTTCTTCATCCTCAGGAGGTACATAAACCTTGATAGGTTCACCAACCTTTTCTTTACCCTTGGATCTTGGATCTATCTGTGGTTGTGATCTAGCCAATGTTGCTTCAATATGTATCCTTTATTTGATCACAATGTCTTTGAGTTTTGGAAGTGACTTTTTACCAGAAGCTTCAGATTTAGATGTGACTTTCTCTGATTTAAGTCTGGCTTCTTCTTCCTTTAAACTTTCCAAGTCCATTCCTGGATTTTCCTGAAGAAATAACTGTCTTGACATTTCCTCATCAAGATCTAAAAGTTCATCAGAACTTATCCTTTTACCAGCAGCAGAACTTATTCTTTTCCCAGTATCAGAACTTGTCCTGTGACTAGCTTGTCTTGATGGGAATCCTCTACCTTGACTATGACCTCTACCCATTCCAGAGCTTCCTTGATCATCTTTTTCATTATCCTTTCCTGTCAGTGTCTTGTCAGTCTTGCAGTTGGACTTAATCACTTTCTCCCCTTTTTGGCATCAGCAGGTAGTAGAAGAGAGATAAGCAATTCCACTGAGGATTGGATTTCAGTTAGTTGTGATTGCTGAGAAGCTTGATTTTTTAGAATTTCATCAATCTAAGCTTGTTGATGATCTTGAGTCTTCTCAATATAAGCAATCCTGTCAATGGTAGGTTGGAAGAACTTTTTCTTATCAATTTTCCAAACTTGTTCCTGTTTGATAAAGTTCTCCTGAATCTTGTATAGCTCTGCATGAGTAGTTGAATGAAGACCTTGTAAATGTTTAGTACTCAATGCAGTGACTCTAAGCTGGGTTTTAAAATCATCAGAATTTAACATTTCATCAGCTTTAGTCAAGTGCTCAGCAAGATGCTTGTCAGTTGGAACACATGAAACTGAGTTCCATTCCTTAGTCCACTCCTGACCGGCACGAGATTCACTCCAAGGTACTGGTGCTTCCCCGGTAACAAACTTCTTAACCAGTTCAGATTTAGGAAGAGTCTGTTGAGGAGTATGTCCTGAAGGACCTGCTTCATCAGCATCTACAGTTGGAGCAACATCACCAGTATCTCCAGCATTTACAGCATCAGAACTTAAAGAATCAGTATCTTCTGATAAGACAACAGTGTGAGTAGCAATGGAGGCTTCAGCATCCTCTAATTGCCGATCTTGTTCTAAGTTCTGATCAACAGCCATATCCTGATGCTCACCTAAATTCTGATCATCAGCATCTTGATGCAGAGAAGGTGTTGTTGAGAACTCTGGAATTTGAACAGCATCAGTAACAGGTGTTGTGGAAGGATTATTTGCTGTTGGAGCTTCTAAGAGAAGTACTGCAGGCACAACCAAGTTTTGAACATCAATATCAGCACTTGTGCCTGGATCAACAGAAGACACAGAAGGTGTGTTAGCCTTTTTAGAAACAGCTTCCTGAGATGGAGTTGATGGAGAAGAAGTGACTGGAGCAAATTCCTTGTCTTGTGAGATCAGAGATTCCTGATCCCCTTCCTTAGCTGCTTCCTCTTCATCATCTGAAACTGGCCTTTTTGCCCTCTGTTTCTTGTATCTCGTTGTTGATTTGGATTTCTTGGGAGTTTCAGGAACTGTCATTCTTCTAAGCCGTTTGAGAAGCCTAGATCCCCCAATTCCAGAATCCTTCTGAGAAGTCACTTTCTCAGCTTCACCTACAACAGGTTTTGAAGAAGGAACCTGTTCCTCAGTATCAGATTCATTTCTCAGGACAGTCCTCCTCCTCTTTTGAGGTGTATGAGGAATAGTTTTTGTCCTCTTTGGCTTGGAGGATGAGGGTTGAACAGTCTGTGAAGTAGAGAGATAGGATTTGAGATAAGTCCTGAGGGTAGGTTGAGTAGTATGAGTGGTAGGTGCTGAGGATGATGGTTTTTGGGTGTTTGTGGTTGGTTGGACATCAGAGTAAACAGATTTATAAGTATCAGGATCAGCATTTACTAGGATCTATTTTACAGACTGAGGAATCTGTAATGGTCTAACCACTTTTTTCTTAGTATCAGCATTTACCAGATCATTAAAATATCGTTTTGCAACTCTAAAAGGTGGGGTTGAGGAACTGACTAATTGAGGTTCATCAGTACAAAAAGTATATAGAAGTTGACAGAATCTAGCAAAATAGACAATATTTCTATCCTCTGTCATCTTATCCCCAATAAAACCAATTATTCCAGTTGCAAAATCAAAATGAGTTTGATGGATAATAGCATACCCTATGTGCTGACTCAGAATTGGGATAGCATCAAAATTCGAACATTTGTTCCCAAAAGCTTTGGTGATGCAGTCAAAGAAGAAACTCCATTCTCTTCTGATATTAGCCCTTTTTAACTGCCCAAGCTTTGCCAAACTCTTTTCATATCCCAAATCAGCCATTAACTCCTGAAGTGTTGATTCCTCTGGAGTTGAAAAAGTACAATTTTCTGGGAGATGTAGAGCTTTGCGTATTGTACCAGGAGTGACTACATAAGATGAATCACCCACTTCAAAAACAATACTGGGAGTGCCATGTTTACCACCATCATCAAAGTGCCCAGTCCGCCAAAACGTCAGAACTTGTTGACTCGAAAAGACTTCAGGCTGTGTTAATGCATACCCAATCTCACTGTGTGCAAGAAGATCTTGCACAAAATGCAATTCAGATGGAGCTTCAGCATGATCAAGAATTGCAGCATAGTTGTTTGGAACAAACTTAGCTCCATCAATGATTAAATCCTTAGGAGCCATGTGAAAAATTGAGATTCAAAAGTGCCTGTTAGGTGTTTGATAAGATGGCTGTATGAAAAACCAACGTGAGAAGAAAGAAAGTAAAAGTAAGTAAAGAGAAAAAAAATACGAAGGAAATAAAAGATTAAAGAAATCCTCTCTCTGTTGTACTTATACTCTGAACAAAAATGTTACCGTTGGACACCTGTCAGACATGTAGTAATAACGGATAGTTACTGGGCTCGAGAAAACAGGAATCATTACTTACCCAGTTGCCTATTTTCAAGGAAAAACTGTTCCACTTACCCAGATATTCCATTAATCAAGGTGAAACAGTTTTAATTCAAAATTGAAACCGTTCCCACTGAGTTAAATTTTTTTTTCACTGCATCATTAATATTCTGAAATTAAATCACGTAAAAATGACCAAGATAAATTAGATGAGTAAGTGCTGATAAAAAAATCAGAACTTAAATTAAAACAGAATTTATATGGTCATCAGAATATCAATCAGGATTTATCAATGCATTACAAAATATCTTAGAGACAAAATCTTGAAGTAAAAACAAATTTCATTAATATATCAAGAGAATACATTTATGAAATGGAAATTACATCAGTACTTATACAAGATTTCCCTAAGCTACTAAACCTAACATCAACAGCCTTAGTCCTAGCTAAGAAGCCTGAAAAAGCTGATGATGAAGAAAAACAGGAAGAAGATAAGATTAAATCATTTCTTCTTCTTCCTACTCTCGACAAACAGAATGGCGAGTCTGATGATTCGCTCTTGCTGGCGGAGAGCTGCCAGTCTTTCCTCCTCCAATCGCTCCAAATGGCGATGGTAATCCATATAGAAGAACAGGAGGTGGGTCAGTACCTCCTGTGGGACAGAGTCCCATATCTCCACATGCCAGTCCTGCTACCAGTTGGCACAACTTAGCTCCATATTGAATTTTTGGTAGTTCAAAAACATGTTGTATCTGACCATTGTGTTTTTGAAAGAAAAAGTATGAAGGTAAGTGTGTGAGAAAGAATTTGATGGGAAGGCTGATGTGAAGTGGCTGCTTATATAGGCAAGAGAATGCTAGGAGACGTAAAAGTTTTTAATGCTGACAGGTAGAATTAATTCTACCTCGTCTCCCTAGACTTTGAAAAAGAATAACATTCATTGGAAAGAGGAAACATGGTTTAAAGCGCACAAGAAACAAGTAACAGTGGACTGTTCAAGTACAAATACCATTAACCCTAACCATAGTGACTATTAATCTTCCACTTCAACATATTCAAATATTAACTGAGACTGTTATCAAATTTTATTCACAGATAAGTCAAGTAAAACATTAGACTGTAATATCAGAACTTAGACTTATATCAGAACTTAACAGTCATCAGAACATAATTTCTTAACTTGAAAAAGGAATGCCTATCTTAGTAAGTCCTCATACAAGTTCTGAGTTATACTCTTCAGAACTTAATCATCAGAATATGCAACCAGATCTGGTCCTCAGAATTTGTGCAATAATGACACAATGACTGTTTATCTAAAATATCATAGACCTCCACAGAAATTTTCATCATTCAGATGGAGTGATTAGTGTGTGCATTTAGCTAAATAACAGACAAAGAGTAAAGTCTGATTCACTTCAGTACATCTTAGAAATAAGGCATAACTAAAATTTTGCTAAAGAGCTGTCATTGTCCTGAAACCTACTGATGAATTAGTTCATGCTTGAGTCCACCTCAACTGTTTTGTGCTAATTTTATGCATCTTTTGAAATTCTATTTTACAGTGGCTTCTCAGTGTAAGTGAGTCACGACTGCTTATTAGAATTTATGCTATTATCAGAGTATTTCTCCAGTAATCATAGAGTGTGAAAAGTCACCAAGAAAATATTTTGCTTTTCTAATGAATATTTACTTAATACCAGCAATGCACTTGGGTCGTCCCTTCCACATTTTTACTCTAGATCTCAAAGGAGTACTTGATTTTATTCTTTTATCTTTTTGCTTTTTCTTTTGATAAGAGAGGTTTATCAGCACTTAGTACATTCAGCAGTTTTACTAGTATCAGAACTTAACAGATGACTAGCATTATTCTAATTTGTGACTTAGTAATAAGATAAACAAAGTAAACTCAACTAAGCTCAATTATCAGAATTTGCTAGTGTCATAAGATTTCCACTGAAATAATTACTTCTTACATGGAATCATTTGTTTATTGAAGACTACTAGGTCAGTATCTAGCACAGTTATCCTCATAGGATTGAATAGTTACTTGAACAGACATATCACTTATCAGAGTTTAGAAACATATATCAGACAACAATCAGTACTTAAACGCGTATTTCATTTAATCACAGAATAAACAACGAGATTACATTCTGTAAATACTGATCATAAAGTCTGATGTATCAGAACAAAACTAGACAGATTTAGAAAAAGAACCTGAAACCATTCCAAGTTCATTTACCAATCTTGTAAAAGTGGCTTCATATAGTGGTTTTGTGAAGATATCTGCTAGTTGTTGATCTGTTGGAACAAAGTGCAATTCCACTGTACCTTCATCCACATGTTCCCTTATGAAGTGGTACCTGATGCTGATGTGCTTTGTCATAGAGTGTTGAACTGGATTACCTGTCATAGCAATAACACTTTGATTATCACAGTAAATAGGGATTTTGAAATATGTTAACCCATAATCCAGTAACTGATTCTTCATCCAAAGAATCTGTGCACAACAGCTTCCTGCAGCAATATACTCTGCTTCTGCAGTTGATGTGGAAATTGACTTTTGTTTCTTGCTGTACCAAGAAACCAATCTGCCTCCAAGAAATTGGCAGCTTCCACTTGTGCTTTTCCTGTCAATTTTGTAACCTGCAAAATCTGCATCTGAGTAACCTATTAGTTTAAAATCTGATTCTCTAGGATACCATAATCCCAGAGCAGCTGTTCCTTTAAGATACTTAAAGATTCTTTTCACAGCTGTTAAGTGAGGTTCTCTTGGATCTGCTTGAAATCTTGCACAAAGACAGGTAGCATACATGATATCAGGTCTACTAGCAGTTAGATAGAGTAGAGAGCCAATTATACCTCATTAGTCAGTAATATCTACTGATTTACCGGTATCCTTATCCAGTTTTGTTGCAGTGGCCATTGGAGTGGATGTACTTGAACAATCTTGCATTCCAAATTTCTTCATCAAGTTTCTGGTGTACTTGGTTTGACAAATAAAAGTGCCTTCTTCATTCTGCTTGACTTGAAGGCCCAGAAAATAGCTAAGTTCCCCCATCATACTCATCTGATATCTTGACTGCATTAGTTTGGCAAACTTCTTGCAAAGTTTATCATTTGTAGACCCAAAAATGATATCATCAACATAAATCTGGACTAGAAGTAAGTCTTTTCCATGGTTGAGGTAGAACAGTGTTTTATCTATTGTTCCTCTGTTGAATCCACTTTCCAGAAGAAACTGAGCTAAAGTCTCATACCATGCTCTAGGAGCTTGCTTAAGTCCATAAAGTGTTTTATCAAGCCTGTAGACATAATCTGGATGTTTGGTATCTACAAAGCCTGGAGGTTGTTCAACATATACCTCCTCCTCCAATTCTCCATTGAGAAAAGCACTTTTCACATCCATTTGAAAGACAATAAGATTTTTGTGAGCAGCATAAGCCAAAAATATCCTTATGGCTTCTAACCTAGCAACTGGTGCAAATGTTTCATCATAATCAATTCCTTCCTGTTGAGAATATCCTTTTGCAACCAGCCTTGCCTTATTCCTTGTAATTATGCCATCACTGTCAGTTTTGTTTCTGAATACCCATTTTGTACCAACAACAGATCTATTCTTTGGTCTTGGCACTAGGGTCCAGACTTTGTTTCTTTCAAATTCATTTAACTCTTCCTGCATTACTTGCACCCAATCAGCATCTTGAAGAGCTTCTTCAACTTTCTTTGGCTCAGTCTGAGAGAGAAAAGAATTGTAGAGACATTCATTTGAAGTACCTGTTCTAGTTTTGACACCTGCATCAGGATTTCCAATTATCAAATCAGGTGTATGTGATTTTGTCCACTTCCTTGCAGATGGAAGGTTTTCTCTAGAACTGGATGCTCCCCCATGATCCATGCTATCTTCATTTTCTGATGCTCCCCCTGAAACTGTGCTCTCTGAGTTGGATTCTTCAGTATTTAGATTTTCAGCACTATCAGAACTTGGCTTATCAGAACTTGATGAATCAGAACGTGAAGAGCCAGATGTATGTTTCGATGTTTCTTGAGCTGTGGTAGGATCTTGAGTATGCTCCCCCTGCATAGGTGCATCTTCCTTTGGCGTAGCCACCACAGTTTCAATAACATCGGAGTTTATTCCATCAGAGTTTACAGTATCAGGACTTAGACTGTCAGGAGTTTCAGTATCAGAATTTGAGTCTTCATTTTCAAATCTCAGCTGATCATGGTCAATGAAATCTTCAAGACCAGTAATCTTCTTGTCATCAAAAGAGACATTGATAGATTCCATGACCACTTTTGTTCTCAAATTATAGACTCTGAAGGCTTTTGTGGAAAGTGTATATCCAACGAAGATTCCTTCATCAGCTTTTAGATCAAACTTTGATAGCTGTTCAGGATGAGTCTTGAGAACAAAACACTTGCATCCAAATACATGAAATTATTTCAGATTTGGCTTCTTTTTCTTAACCATCTCATATGGTGTTTTTCCATGCTTGTTAATGAGTGTTGCATTTTGAGTAAAACAAGCAGTCTGCACCGCTTCAGCCCAGAAATAGGTTGGAAGCTTTGCTTCTTCAAGAATTGTACATGCAACTTCAATGAGAGTTCTATTCTTCCTTTCAACAACTCCATTTTGGTGTGGAGTTCCAGGAGCAGAAAATTCCTGCTTTATTCCATGGTCTTTGCAGAACTCTTCCATTATCAAATTCTTGAACTCAGTGCCATTATCACTCCTTAAAATTTTCACAGAATCTTTGACCATTTTGTCCAGATGTTTGACATGATCAATCAAGATAGATGCAGTTTCACTTTTTGTGTGCAAGAAATACACCCATGTGTATCTGGTGAACTCATCCACTATGACCAACGCATACTTCTTCTTTGCAATAGACATGACATTTACTGGACCAAATAGATCAACATGTAGTAGATAATAAGGCTCAAGAATTGATGATTCAGTCTTGCTCTTGAATGAAGATTTTCTTTGTTTGGCCTTCTGACAGGAATCACAAAGACCATCAGGAGCAAATACTGACTTTGGCAGTCCTCTCACAAGATTTTTCTTGACAAGTTCATTTATATTGTTGAAATTTAAATGAGAGAGTTTCTTATGCCAATTCCAGCTTTCTTCAATTGATGCTCTACTCATCAGACAGATTGCAGAACCATCAGTACTTGTTGAAAGCTTAGCTTCATAAATGTTACCACGCCTGTATCCTTTCAGAACAATTTTGCCTTTAGATTTACTCACAATTTCACAGTGTTCTTCAAAGAAATCAACATGATAACCTCTGTCACAGATTTGACTTATACTCAATAGGTTGTGTTTAAGTCCTGAGACCAGAGCTACTTCTTTAATTATGACATTTCCAAGATTGATATTGCCATATCCCAATGTTTTTCCAATGTTGCCATCTCCATAAGAAACACTTGGGCCAGCTTTCTCCACAAAGTCTGATAGCAGGGCCTTATTTCCAGTCATATGTCCTGAACATCCACTGTCCAGAACTAGAATATTTTTCCTGTTGCCCTGCAATCACAAAGACCACTAATTATCAGTTTTAAGGACCCAGACTTGCTTGGATCCTTTGGCCTTATTAAGTTTGTTAACATTTGCAGCGGATTTAGCATCAGAGTTTATGTTAACATTTTTCTTATCAGAACTTACACTATCAGACTTTGAATCAGAATTTACACTAGAAGGAACAATAGAAACTTTCTTCAAAGAAGGTTTTATTTGATAATAATCATAGTACAAACTATGATATTCCTTACAAGTATAAATGGAATGCCATAAACTACCACAATGAAAACAAGGATTTTGTGGTTTGTATCTAACAGGCTGACTCTTAACTCCTGATTTTGAAGGTAAGGAGTTAATATTCTTATTCTTCCTGCAAAAAGAAGCCAGATGGTTAGAACTTCCACAGTTATGACATGTTTTCCTAGGAGCATCAGGAACAGATTTATAATTATTACTTTTATTCACACCTTCCTTTCCATTCCTATTTTTCCTAGGTGATTTTACCTTGTTTGCATTCTTAACATCTTTCAGCTTAAGCTTAAGCTGCTTCTTTGTCATTAAGCCTATGTTCACTTCAGCTGTCTTTTCCTGTTTTAGTTTGTCAGAAGTTAATTCCTTTGTAACTTCTGATTTCTCATTTTCAGACTTTACAGTTACAAACTTAACAGGTTTTAGCTTTGGGTTTTGCTTATCAACAGGCTTAATTTCTTCAGTTCCTTTATCATTCTTATCTTCTCCATAACCTAAGCCCTCTTTCCAGTTTCCACTACTTAGCAAATTTTGAGTTGTTTTGCCAGAGTTAGTCCAAGTCCTGATAATCTCTCTTTCCTTTTCTAACTCAGTTTTTAGAGATTCATTCATTTTTAGCACTTCATCCCTAACATAAAAAGCATCATCTCTATCCTTCTGAGTTTGATGGAACATGACTAACTCTTTTTCTAAGAAATCATTTCTTTTCTTAAATGCAAGATTTTCAGAAGTTAATCTTTCACATGTTAAAGTCTGGTCTCTATAACTAACAAACATGGTTTTAAGATATCTTCTCAACTCATTAATATCATCAGTATGAAAAGCATAAGTAGTCTGAGGTACCTTTGTTTCAGCAGCTTCAGAACTGCTCTCAGCACTTTCTTTATCAGCATTTGCCATCAATGCATAGTTTTCCTCACTTTCAGAGTCTGAGGTGTCTGTCCAGCTTTTCTGCTTTGTGACAAGAGCCTTGCCTTTGTCACCCTTTACCTTCTTGCAATCAGGAGATATGTGGCCTTTCTCACCACAGTTATAGCATTTAACATTGGTGTAATCTCCTCTGTCAGACTTTCCTCCTCTGCCTTCAGATCTTTTGAAATTCTTCTTATCAGAACTTATGCCTTTTCTGGAAAACTTCTTTCCCTTCCTGAACTTTCTGTATGCAATCTTTGTGATTCCTTTCACCATAAGAGCACACAGCTTCATCATCTCCTCATTAGCATCAGTCTCAGACAAGCTTTCAGAATCTGAGTCATTATCACTTTCAGAACTTGATGACTCAGTTTCAGACTTTATGACAAGAGCTTTACCCTTGTCTTTCCTTGAGGAAGCTGCTTTGGGGAATTCTTCTTCAGCCTTAAGAGCAACTGTCCTTGACTTTCCTCCTTTCCTCTTGCTTCTTTGTTCCATCTTAAGCTCATGAGTCTTGAGCATTCCATAGATTTCATCAAGAGTTGTTTCATCAAGATTGTAGTTGTCTCTTATTGTCGTTGCCTTCAAATCCCAGCATTCAGGAAGAGCTAACAGGAACTTAAGGTTTGAATCTTCAAGATCATACTCTTTATTAATCAATGACAAATCATTCAAAAGTTTGACAAATCTATCATATAAATCATTCAATGACTCATTAGTCTTTGAGTCAAAGTGTTCATACTCTTGAGTGAGTATTGTCTTCCTGTTCTTCTTAATTGTGTCAGTTCCCTGACACCTTGTTTCCAGAGCATCCCATATCTCCTTAGCAGTCTTGCAGTTGATTACCCTGTTTGACATTACATTATCAATGGCACTATGCAGTAAGTGTCGTACCTTGGCATCCTTAGCAATTGATGCTATATCTTCAGCAGTATAATCACTCTTCTCCTTTGGTACGGTCTTTGCTGCTTCACCTGCAACTGCAACAGCGAGCTTGGTTGGTTTGAGAGGTTCTTCCTTGATTCTATCAAGGTATTCTGGATCTGTTGCTTCCAGGAACATGGTCATCCTTACCTTCCATATGGGATATTCAGATGGTCTCAGTATGGGAACCCTGATAGTCTCATACCGACTTTTAATTTGTGGCTTTGGAGGTTCTTCAGTTTTGGTAGGCTTAGTTGAAGTTTCTGTGTCAGACATGATTGTGTTTGGATCTTTAGCTGTATGTGTGTTAACAGATAAGCTCTGATACCACTTGTTAGGTCACACACACTGTAGAGGGGGTGAATACAGTGTATAATACAATCAAATTGAACTTTAATATATTAAGTAACAAATTACAAACTTTATTGAAACAATAAACTCTGTTACAGTATGGAACTGTTACCTCTCAGTGATGAACAAATATCACGAGAGCTGCTAGGGTTACAATGAATAAACTTCTCGAATATATGATAATACTTATAGTGTAAACCCTATGTCTGTGTTTATATACTACACAGTTACAAGATAATCGCTAATTGATATGGAATTTAATTCTGCTTCCTAAAATATATCAATTAGATATCTTTTCTTCCAAGTATTCCATTCTTCACAGAATTCCTTCTTCATGCATATCTCTTCTTATGTTTATCTCGATCTTCTTTCCTTTAATCAGCTACTGTCCTTCTCTGATCATCCTTCCGCACTTAAGTTCTGATATCTAACTTCTGATAATTATCTCCTGATAATATAAGTACTGATATCCTTAAGTCCTGACTTCCAGTATAAGTACTGATCAACAGTTAAGTATTGATTTATCCTGTTAAGTAAGATCTGAAATCTAAACATAAATTATATTAGCCATGACATTATCAAATATATCTAACATTAAGCATTGACACATGAAATACATTATGAATATGTTGCATATGGGGCGGTAAAGCTAATTTCGTATGCAACTTTTCTGACTCTCTTCAGAATTTGAAATGGACCGACGTAACGAGGCTTTAACTTGCCTTTATTGCCAAACCTAGTCAATCCCTTCCATGGTGATACCTTTAGTAGTACATGCTCTCCTTTTTGATAGTCCACATCCCTTCTAGTTGGATCTGCATAATTACGTTATCGATCTTGCGCTGCTTCGAGTCGCTTTCGAATAAGTTCTACTTTTTCCTTGGTCTGCTGAATTAGTTCTGGACCAAGAATTTTGTGCTCTCCAACTTCATCCCAACATGTAGGTGATCTGCATTTTCTTCCATATAAAGCTTCATAAGGTGGCATTTCGATATTCGCATGATAGCTATTATTGTAAGAGAATTCCACTAGCGGTAAGTGCTTGTCCCAATTGCCTTCAAAATCTATCGCACACACAAATAGCATATCTTCAATTGTCTGAATAGTCCTTTCACTTTGCCCGTCCGTCTGTGGATGATAAGCGGTGCTCATGTTTAACTGGGTTCCTAGACATTCCTAGAATTGTCTCCAAAATCTCGAATTAAAATGGGGATCTCGATCTAATACAATGGATACAGGTACTCCATGACGCATCATAATTTCCTTGAGATATAAATGTACTAACTTGTCAAGCGAAAACCTTTTGGTGATTGGAAGGAAATGTGCGGACTTCGTTAATCTGTCTATAATAACCCAAATGGCATCGTGATTTGCCCTGGTCCTCGGAAGTACCACTATGAAATCCATAGCTAAGTGCTCCCATTTCCATTTTGGAAATATCTAGTGGTTGTAGTAATCGGCTCGGGCGTTGATGTTCAGCTTTAACTCTTTGGCACGTATAACACTTACTGACCCATTCCGCTATTTCTTTCTTCATATCTGGCCACCAAAAGTGTTCCTTCAGATCTCTATACATCTTGATGCTTCCGGGATGAATTGAATATCTTGAGCTATGCGCGTCTTGTAAAATTTCTGCTTTCAATTTCGGTATATTAGGTATCCAAATTCTTGAAGCAACTCGAAAAATTCCCTTGTCATCTTTTTGGTTGGTAATTTCTTCTCCTGCCAAATTGTTGATTTCATGATTAATTACTTCTTCTTGACATCTTCTTATCTTCACCAATAATTCTGGCTGGAAAGTCATTGCATAAATCATTTCAGTGGAGCTTTCTGGCACACGAACTTCAATTTCCAATTTATCAAATTCTTTAATCAAATCTTCTGAAGATGTTAACAAGTTCAATCTTTCCTTTCGACTCAATACATCTGCCACAACATTCGCTTTGCCTGGATGATAATTGATTGATACGTCGTAATCTTTGATTATCTCTAGCTAACGTCGTTGTCGCATGTTGAGTTCTTTCTGCGTGAAAATATACTTCAGACTTTTATGATCCGTGTAAATTTCACACCTTTCGCCATAAAGATAATGTCTCCAGAGTTTCAGTGCGAATACAATTGCGGCTAATTCTAGATCTTGTGTCGGATATTTTTTCTCATGAGGCTTTAGCTTTCTAGAAGCGTAAGCGATTACGTTGCCATGTTGCATCAAAACACATCCAAGTCCTCGATAAAAAGCGTTGCTGTAAATAACAAAGACTCCTTGATCGTCAAGTAAAACAAGTACAGGCACGGTTACTAACCGATTCTTCAATCCTTGGAAAAATTCTTCGCATTTCTCATTCCATTCGAACTTTTCATTCTTCCGGGTCAACTTGGTCAATGGCGTGGCTATCTTTGTAAAATCTTTTACAAACCTTCTGTAATAACTTGCTAATCCTAATAAACTTTGGACTTCCATCGGAGTCTTTGGTCTTTCCCAATTTAAAATAGCTCCAATCTTCGCTGGATCGACTTGAATTCCTTCAACACTGATGACATGTCCTAGAAATTGCACTTTCTTCAACCAAAATTCGCATTTCGAAAATTTTGCATAAAGTTGTTCCTTTCTCAATATTTCCAATGTCATTCTCAGGTGCTCTGCATGTTCTTCTTCAGTCTTTTAATAGATCAAGATGTCATCAATAAATACAATGATAAACTTATCCAGATACTTTTTGAATACCCGGTTCATAAAATCCATGAATACTGCTGGTGCATTAGTTAGTCCAAATGCCATCACAAGAAATTCGTAATGTCCATATCTCATTCGGAATGCTGTCTTCAGAATATCTTCTGCTTTGATCTTCTATTAGTGATAACCTGATCTTAAATCGATTTTCGAAAACCATGTTGCTCCTTTTATTTGATCAAACAAGTCATCAATTCAGGGCGAAGGATATTTGTTCTTGATAGTTAACTTATTCAGCTCATGATAATTGATACATAGTCGCATGTTACCGTCCTTCTTCTTAACGAACAACAGTGGTGCACCCCATGGGGATACACTGGGCCTTGTGATTCCTTTGTCGAGAAAATCCTGCAATTACTTTGCTAACATTGCTTCATCTACCCTTATGTTCCCATATTGAACTTTCGTCACTGATCCGGTTATGGGTATTAAATTCACCATAACTTATTTACTCAAGTTAGGGAGCCTCACAATTTCTCGAAGAACACGTTCGAAATTTAGTTGCAATTAAGATTTCCTTCTATCTTGAATCTTCATGACAAATATCTTCCCGCAACGAAGGGATGCTTCACGTATTAATTGCCTGTCTGAGTCATTATTCAGAATTCCCTTGATCTTCGATTGTCGTCCTGACACTCGTTCACTTTTTCTGACGCACACAACTTTACTTCCTTATTCTATAACTAATTTCTTTATTACAGTTCACTACTTATTTATTTCACATCAAACTCTTCTGATTTGAAGCGCATCGCGTCAACGCAACCTACCGTGCTACTGAAGTCCTCATAACAAGAACACCCATCTTATTTGATGTCTTGGTAACGACCACGATATCGGTGAATTCATTCTTCCTTGCCCGCAGATGTCCATCATTTATCGGCTTGCGATCATATCCACCTTCGACATGTAATTCTACCTGTCACACGGGACTATTCCATTTCTTTTGTAATCATCAAAGAATGGACTCTACGCGAGAGGAGAGTTTGTGAATATGATTTTGATTGAAAAGAACCGGATAAGGAATAACAATGCAACAAATAGTTGGGAGAATTTGTAAATCAATAAATTGAAGGAAGAAGAATGAGTGAAGATTTGGATATAAATGAGACAACCATATTTGTACGCAAGATGGCCAGTCTTTCATACTATATGGCATACACCACATGATTAGGTGGCGTCCCATCAGACTCTTCATTATTCTGACAAAGCGTCACATCACAACACTATTTGTCTCAATCAAGAAATAATATTTTGAGAAGAGAAATAATTTAGAAAGAGTACAATAAATTTCCTTTTGTTCTCGCCTCATATAATTTATCGATAAAAGAAGCTTATATGTATCCATCGGTCAAGAAGAAGATATGCTATCGTATTTGAAAAAGAATAACATTGTTGGTCACCGTCCACGCTTCACTTACGTATGCCTTCAGGAATCATTCGAATGAGAGATTCACAACTTAGATCACATTATAACTTCAGAATATCATCTGGAAATACCTCCACACTAAATGCTTTAATGATTTGATCATAATCACGTCCTTACGGAATTTATAATCACTGCTTCTGATTTCATCTATGACGCGTAGAATAACCATCGATCACGTAATGCTTCAACTTTGTCGATAGGAATATTATTCTTTGCCAATCATCTGGAATAGTCTTCTATTTCCTTCAATCATCTTCTGTTGTTGCATGAGGTGTAACATTTGGTCCATGGGATTATTATTGTTCAGACCCTCGGTATTGCCATTAGACGAGTCAGGTCTTGCTTTTCTTTTAGGTGTCATAGTTCTAGTAATAAAATAATTGGTTCTTTTAATAACAATTTATTAAACAAGTGATATGAATAAAGAAACAATTTGTATGGGGTATTAAAACAAAATTTAAACAGTTGATATTTGGAAAGAAAACAATTTACAAAATATCTAAAGCAAGTAAATAAAAACAGTTTAATGTTTAAATAACTCATTTTGAAATAATTGAAAATTTTGGAAAAATAAATGGTACAACATGGTTGTAAATGAAAACAACATTTTAAAATATGCAACGGTAAAATAGTAAAATAAATGTAAATACTTAAAAGACTGGAAAATAAAAGAAAACATGAAAAGGTTCATTTTATATATATGGGTATAACACCAGCTACATGTGTCAATACTTGATACAAGAAGGTCTACAATATATCAGTCACCCTGCTCCTACTACTAGTCAAAACTAATGGCTACACGCATACAAACTAGTCATACTATACTATGATGCATCTATCTACATATAATACACAGGGTACAACATTCTACTATCATCTGAAATGAAAATCCGGGTGGTACTTTGCTCAACTCCTGCTGTAGCACCTCTAGTACAACCTCGATCAGTCTCATCGTCCTGCGATATACGACATGTGTGCGCACGTCCTGTTGTCTCAAATCAACCATCTCCTGAGATCCCGCCCTAAGTATCTGACGAAGTCTCTCCCTCAGTATGTAATCTGGCTGAAGTGCTCTGACTGGTCCATCCTCTCTGGTCTCGAACAACCCCTGTATCTCGACACTGGTCCTGCCATCTCAGCCTCTCCTCCCTCTCACTCTGGAACTGCTGGTAAGACACCATATGAGGCTCTTGAAGATCTGTCTGGGAACCTCGGGTAGGTAATGGCTGGTCAACAACTACCTCATCCATGAACTCCTGCTGTGGAAACTGGTATATCCCAGGTACAGGTGCATAAGTAGCCAACGTGCGGGAAATAAGACAGGCTGCTCTAGGGGTGCAAACATAGGTGGCTCTGGCTAAAACTGTGGAATATTTGGCTTTGGTGCTGGAATCTACGGCTCTAAATCCTCCCACTGTGGGATGTCAACCATATTAGGAATGTCAAACATTGGAAACTCTAACGGCGGAAAATCAGGTATATCCGGCTCAAAATGAGGAAAATAATCAACAAAGTCAGGCACCTCTCATGCAGGGGGTACCGGCAACTGCTCTGGTGGGGGTCCCTGTGGTAATGGTGGTGGTGGTGGCAATGATGGAAATGCCTGAATCGATGCTGGTGTTTGTGGTACCACCGGGTCTGAAGCTGTCCGCTCCGAGGATGATGCTGAGGAAGCCATCTAATAGAGTAATCATAACACAAGAAAAGATCAAATCACATGCCTAGAACTCACAAACTCTTAATCTAGTAAACAAACCATCCAGTCCATAGCTTAGCATCTGGAATATTCGGTATGCTTTTGATGTATCCCAACATCAGCATATATCAGAGTATATATAAGTAAGGGTGTCAATATTGGAATATGAATAGAGGTAACAATAAATTAGGAGAAATCAAGAATCGAAATGAAATAGAAACAAGATTCAATAATTGTGTATCGGTGTATGTGAACAAGAATTATCAAGGTATAATTGATATGGACAGTGGGGTATATTTCACTATTCTGAACTTAAAATAGGGGAAAGACTTGTCTGGTATGCACTTCACCTCATGCGATTCACTGCCTTCTGCCTCTTGCTTGATCCGCTTTGGGATATGGAATCTATCATAGAAAGATATTCGTTTAGATAACTTATCTCATACGTGTATCTCGAATTGATATCACGTAGTCCTAATGGTCTACCCATACGATCTTATCAGACTCACATATATAATTATATAGCACATAAGGTTCACATAATCACGTAAAACACATAGCACATAAGGCACATAATTGATTTTAGACTCATAATTATTTTTAGAATCTATATTAGACTTGAACTCGCATTAAAAAACACTATCTGGTTCGCTAATTTTCGGGATTTATTTGACTCGATTCTACCCCTAATAGGGCCTATAAACAATTAACTACCACAAAACGACTCGCTTCCGAAAGAAATTATGATTTATAATTATTTTTAATGGAATCAGGTCATTTTTCTGAATCTAAGGGTCTTCGTTTCACTCAAATCCGACTAATGGTTTAATTACTTTAATTAATTATAAATCAATTATAATTAATTAATCATAATTAAATAAACCTTAATTATATTTTTAAAAAATTAGTTAAGAGTTATTGTATTTTAAAATAATTAATCCCTAATTTTTAAAATTAATTACAAATTATTACAATTAATTACAATTAATCACAAATTATTACCAATTATACGATTAAATCGGCTATTTATGAATAATTATTCGATACGAATAACTATTACAACTCTACTCGAATAAATAAACGAACGCTTGAATAACAATTCCAACTTATCGAACTATTACTCGTATACTTACGAGTTACTCTTATTATTCGACCAATTATCGAATTAATAATCATATTATTCGATAGTTTTAATCTTATTTATTAATTAATTACTTAATTATTAAATAATAGATAAATAAATAAATAAATAAATAATTAATTTCAATTTTCCAAATTAATAAAATAATTTAGAAATTATTAATAATATTTTTCAGATTTTAAAACTGATTTTTAATTGATTTTTGGAATTATTAATAACTGATTTTAATTTTATGAAAGAAATTAAATAATTAAAAATGCAAAAACAGAAAACAGGGAAGGGTTTCGGGTTCTGGAGAATCAAACCCGGGTCGTACACCGGGTCGAAATCGGGTCAACGAAGAACAACCCCATGGTTGCCCAGAAACCCGACGCCGGCGGGGATTTTCTGAAACAAAACACAGCCAACAACGTTGCTTCAAGCCCGTTTCTTCCACGCTCCTGCTCAACAATCAACCACACCACGTTCCCCTGCCTTTCCCCTTCCTCCTTCACCGTCCACGATGCTGGAAAACGCGAGAACACCGCCGCGGCAGCGGTTCTCCGGCGACCTCAAAACCGAAGTCAAACTCGGCGAAACGGACATGAATCGACTCCAAATTACACGATCTAATTATTCGTGGTAACAGAAACATCAAACAATCAACCAAACTCAAGACCCGAATTCAAGAATTAAACCCGAAAATACGAAATTAAAACCGATTAATCAATCACTAAAAATGATTACAGAATCATAAACTAGATTGAATAAGCTTCAAAACGACTACTTACATGATCGATTTGGTGCACAGAATCACCTTCAAATCTGAGATTTAATTCCTTGAGTGTTCTTCACCAACAAACTCAATTTCTTGATTATTTTCTGAGTTTAACTAGTTAATTAATGAATAATTACTAATAATCCAGCTATTTATATTTATGAAAATAATACCCCTAAATAAAATTAAGGGTCCAATTACACATCTAATAAAAATATTTGACCCCAATTTTTATAATTTTTGGGTATCAATTATGAATGTTTAATTATCCAATAAATACAAAATATATGCCAAAAATTCCCAAAAATTGTGAATATTACAAAAATGCAAAGAAAAATGATATTTGATAATTTCATGATCATATAAAAATAAAAATGTGATTTTCGTGGGGATTTTTTGACTCCCAAAGGGGTCCGGAAAAGTCATTTTTCGTGAAAGAGGTAAATTTGTAAAACATCTAGGGGTTCAGAATAGCGATATGGTATAGGCCGTTCTTGGCAAAATAGGGCCAATGATTTTGTTTGAAATACAGGATTTTAAAATAATGTTTGAGTTGTACGGATTTTGATATAAGACCCATAACTTATAATAAATCACTCAATAATTATTCGAAACACATTCTGATCAAAACGGACAACACGTAACATATAGCAGTTAGGGTTTACGACTCAACACACTTAATCACATAATAATACACATAAATTATCTTTAATAGAGTATAATACAAGCATAATTTTCTCGGTCATTACAGACGGGATATTTTACATTATTTTCTCATAGGATGTTTTATAAGAAGCCCGGTTTGGATAATTATCCGATACGAGTATCAAATTATATCGTTTTTATAGTTACTTAGCGGCTAAGTAATCTATTTTCGGATCCGATATGATCCAATGGGATACTCGTTACGTGTTTAAATTGTATTTATATGAATATATCTGTAATTTGGACGCTTGTTTACTTGCGTTACTCGTTTTATCTCATTTTATATGCGTTTGAATGCATTTTATGTGTTTTCGGGGTTTTCTGTTAATTTAGGAATCATTTATGTTTTTCAAAAATTAACGGACTGGGACCCCACCGAGACGTCAAATCCCACAAAGTCCATGTTTTTATTTTTATAAAATCATTCGTATTTCAAACACCCAATATTTTTGCATATTTGCATTATTCACAAAATTTTTGGGAAATTTTGATGCAAATTTAATATTTTGTTACTTTTAAAATTATTCTCCGTAACTATCATTTCAAGGCTTAATTATTTTAATTAAAAGATAAAAACACCCTTATTTGATTTTTGAGTGTTTATTTTCTGTCAATATAAATACCAAATTACCTTTATTTTATTTATTTTTATTTTCAGGATTTTCATAAATATTTATAATAATAAAAAAATTAGGAATTATACCAAATCAAAGAGCACTTCAAAATCGTTCTTTCGGTATAATTATCTTGAATTAAGATTAAGTATTTTGCAAAATCGAAATATTAGTTCTTCGTTTTTAATTCCTGAATTTCTGGATTACTGATTGCTTGGTGGTTGTTTTTGATTAAGTAGTTAGATTCCTTTGATTCCTACCTTAATTTTGCCATATATATCGATGATTTTGGTTTTAGATTCATGGTTACTGGATTTTCGCGGGTTTTGTTCCGACATTGATCGGAAATTGTGCTGGAGGGATGAACTGTGATGGTTGCTTTGTGATTCGTAGATACGTAAGGATATAGAACGTTTTTGGACCGAGAATCGAAGGAAAGGGAACCGTTTTGATGGCTGTTTGGACTCGCCGGAGTCCGGCGAAGACCCGCTGGAATCTGGAGATTACCCAGAAACCGGTCGGAGTTCTTCCCGACCCGGTTTGTCCCCCTAACCCGATTCCAACCCGCACAACTGACACGCTTTTGATCTTTTTCCCCCAAATCCTAAAACCTGAAAACTGTTTGTGGTATTTTCTTTTATACATAATTCAAAATTTATTTTATTTTTCTAAAAATCATTTATATTATTTCAAAAAATTATTTACTTATTATTTTAAATTCTAAAAAAAATATTTTTTAAATTATTTTAATTCCTTAAAGTATTTTCTTTTTATTATTTTCAAAAATTCAGTTTGATTTGATTATTTATAATTCATTTTAGTTAATTATTTATGAATTTAATTAATTGATTAATTCATTTAATCAATTAATTTTATTTATAAATAGTTAAATAAAATGTAAATGATTTATAATTAATTCAAATAATTTCTAAAAATTATTTTTTTAAGCTTTTAAACATTATATTTTGGTATTTAAAAATCAATTAATATTATTATTAATTGAATTATTCCTATTTATTCTTATTTCATTCGTAATAAATAAACCGTCCATCCGTTTAATACGAAACGAACGCGTATAGACTCATAAAAATATTGCTTTGATTAAAAATACTTTCGAAACCTAATTTCTTTTGTTTAGAAATGTTATGTAATGTACGAGTCATTTTGAGTCGAATTTTGAGCGATAAATCATATTTTTGGACCCAATTTTAGTTTTAAGCGTACCGAGTCGAACCTTTTGACGAACCGAGTCATATGTGATATAAATTATACGATACGTGAGTTATGTGTTTACATAATATGTGAATTACGTGCGTACGTGGGTCAAGATTCTTGTGTTGACTGTTGTAATTATGTTTGGGCTATCGTATGGGTAGACGATAGGATTTTAACGCGCAGTTCATCGAGTAATTATCGTTTAGACGATTAAAATGTTATTTTCTAATTATAGATACAAGCCTTTCAAGACGATCAGGACCAGATGGAATAGATGAAGACTAGAGTTGAATAGTATGGAATATTGGGTTGCAGTACTGCATGAGCGGGATATCAAAGATTTAGCGAAGTAAAAGACAGTGATGTTTTGAGATAGAATGTGAGAATAGATGCGTCTTTGCGAGTGTGACTAACTGCTAAAATTAAAGGCAAGTATCCCTATAATCACTTATTGTTCAAGTGATATTTACTCTGAACCCTATTGTGCAAGTTTTCTAAGCTATTCTAATTCCAAAATAGTTCAATATTTTTCATATCCAATTGCTTATGATTATGCAAGTATTGCTTTCCCTATTCTCAGTTCAAAATAGATAAATGTTTTACATATCCCTGAATTAAATGCTTATTATGCAAGTACTCTCTGTTATTCTATGTTCAGAATAGTTAAATGATTTGACTTATCAAATTACTGGATTTATAAATGTTTTGGATTTTGAGAAAAATGATTTGGTTAGGAGTATTCCTACCCAAGTGAATGGGGGAATAAAAATTTACCAGGGTGTCGATTATAATGACCCATTTTTAATAAAATGTTTTAAGATTACATGGTTACTGATTGCGTAAGAGGCCGTGGCGGCGGTCCAGCGGAGAGCTAGGTATTATACATGATATAATACCTTATAGGCCGATATGTGCCTTGGGTGCCCCATTTGTTTGGTTGGATATGCTTTGGCATACCAGTGTTGCTCTGCGGATGATCACCGACAACAACACACCGTCTTTCGAGGATTCCAATCTAAATTATTATATTGCTTTTGATAGTCTTATAAGGAATGATTTCTCAACTGTTTCTGTTTTGGATTAAAGGTAAAATACAGTTTTTATTCAATTTCTGATTCATGTTGATACTTACTTTGTTGTTAAATATCAAAAGTGGTATTAGTACAGATGATTGATGTTGACTTCAGTATGGAATGTTGTGAGCGTCAAAGTTCGTATTGATATCTAATTTGATATGACAACAAAATGAGTATTAATGTCAAGAGTTTGCTTTTGAATAAAGTTTATTATTCAGTCCATAATCATTGTTTCATGTTATTGTTGTTTACGATATTTCCGTAAACACTGTTTTACGAGTTTTATTCTCTTCAAGATTCAAAGTATTGCTGAAGCATTTCGCTCGAAAATATCAAAAAGAGTTTTGAATACAGTGAGAAACAGTTATCCGATTCTTTTTAAATTTTTATTTTCAGTAATTATGATTTTAAAATATTCTGCGATATTGCAGATGTCAGTTTTATATCAAAATGACCCTATATTTGATATAATGATCTTGATGAGCATTTCTTTCGCTCAGACTTGCCTTTTATAATTTTTAACCTCTAGTGAGGATTGGCTTGCACTGTTTAGCCGCGTAATTCAAGGAAGCAAAAAAGAAGCTATTGGAAGGTGATTGGTCCAGGGTTTGCGAACTAGTATAAGTTTTATTATGTAAAGTTATTTATATTATATTATATTATAGTTATGTATTTTATAGTTGGGCCTAGTATACTTCTTTTCGAAGTTATACTAGCGGGTTAAGTTTTGAGATTGGAATTTATTGAAAAGAGTTTTAAAAGAAAGTGAAAAGTTATTTATGGAATTTGGATATCTTGTTTCTAGAACTGTAATCTTAAAAGATCTTGGATTAGTTTGGGGTCATAGATGCTAAATATCTTCCGCTGGCAGTTATTTATTGATTTAACAGGTTATTTTGGATTGAGGTTTCATAGTGACGACCAAATCATCCGACCCCGGATTTGGGGGCGTTACAGGTTGGTATCAGAGCTGAGATTATAGCAAACTAGAAATGAGAGTGTGTATGAGTGTGTATAGATATGTGAGGACGTTTGAGCTCATATCGAGTTCCTGTTGGACTATTGGATATAGTACCAATGAGTAAGCTAAGTTGGGCCCGTTCTTTTGAGATGGTTGTATTGAGCTAAACAAAACTCCTGGCAATTACAAACTTCTTTCGTGGAATCTTCCGAGGCTACTACAATTTGATGACGATGAAGATTATCGATATCCTTAGAACCTGAAAAAGTGTTTAGAATCGGATTATGAGTGAACAGAGGAGTTCAAATAAAAGATAAGTATTAAGACTTTGGCAATACCTTCTCTTTCTTTAACTTCTTTTGACCTCCCTCAAAAGAGGTATCTGTTAGAGGATATAATCCCTAACACCTATTTAATTATTTTATGCCAGAATCTTATTTTCTGGATTTCATTTCCTCCAGAAATATCAACTTTGAAATCTTTTCAGTTTTATTCATTTGATTTTGGATTCCTTTGATATTCTTTTATTCTGACTGAGATGAACTACCCTAAATTTAGGGGACACAAGGTAAACCTGTCTGTGTTATAGGAGTTGGATGGGACGCCATCACTTGTGTGTGTTGTGACTACAAGAAGGATTACAACCTTTAGTAGTGTCTTAATTTGGGCACGCAATACCAAGTTCATTTGATCATATTGATCTCTCATTTATTCTTTTATTTCAACAATATTTTTCACAAACTCAGATTTTGGTCCTGTTATGCTATGAAATTCTTTCCTCTTTGAAATTCCATGATTTTATCATCTCAAATATTCGAAGGTATGCCAATCAAGTTGGGCGGAGTTATCTTGGTCAAGTCAAGTAAGGCTATGTGATGGGATGACCAATAATGGCAGTGGAATGTAATGCGATTAAAATTTCAGTGGCATATAACGAAGTCAGCCTGTTTCTTTACATTTCTCTCTCTCTATTTCTCTCTATCTCTTCTTTCTTTTTCTTCTTCCTCTTTATCTCTTTCTACTTTTCTTTCTCTCTATCGATAAAGTGACCCTGTTCGAAAGTTAGTCGAAGGGTATGTGGATGAAATAGTGGTGCACAGTGAAGTTCCCGTAAAAGTTTATTATACAATAGATACAAGATTTATTTGAGATTTTGGAAAATTGAGGTTATTTGGAAATGGAAATTGGTAAGGAGATTCCTTAGTGCTTTCTTCTGCTGATTTCGAGGACGGAATCCTTATAACGGGGGTAGATTGTAAAAGCCCATATTTTCAGATATTATTATTATTGTTTGAAATTGTTTATATGATTTTATGTGAATTTTAGTGAATTATATGATAATTGGAGTTGATGTTTATATGTGATATTATTTGATTGTTTTAATTTGTAATATGTCCAGGAAAGAATATAGATAATTATGGTATCTTTCTGGTAATTTTTGGATTGTTATATGATATTACAAGGATTTATAGATTTAATAAATATTTTCTAATTAATTATAAAACTGTTTAATAAAGTCGGGAATCGTCCAACTTCAACCGTTTTTGCATTTTTACAACCCGAAACTCTTCCGAAAATTCCTTCCTAACCTAATCTGGTAATTCTGGACATTTTCCGTGGTTTAACTTTTTCGATCCGGATTACGGTTTCACCCGTGCGCGTCCCGGCGTAAAATTTTCGATACAATAAACGTTTTGATGGACCAACAAAACCCGTATTATTGGAAGACGGGATATTTTATATTATTTTCTCATAGGGTGTTTTATAAGAAGCCCGATTTGGATAATTATCCAATACAGGTATCAAATTGTATCATTTTTATAGTTACTTAGCGGCTAAGTAATCTATTTTCAGATCCGATATGATCCAATGGGATACTCGTTACGTGTTTAAATTGCATTTATATGAATCGATCCGTAATTTGGACGCATGTTTACTTGTGTTACTCATTTTATCTCGTTTTATATGCATTTGAATGCATTTTATGTGTTTTCGGGGTATTCTGTTAATTTAGGAATCGTTTCTGTTTTTCAAAAATTAACGGACCGGGACCCCACCGGGACGTCAAAGCCCACAAAATCCATGTTTTTATTTTTATAAAATTATTCGTATTTCAAACACCCAATATTTTTGCATTTTTGCATTATTCGCAAAAATTTTGGGAAATTTTGATGCAAATTTAATATTTTGTTACTTTTAAAATTATTCATGTTAGGAATATTTAATGTACTTGATGATAAGCTAAACAAAACACCTTAGTAGATTTAACTTAGTGAATTTTGTAGCACTTGACGGATGGTCAATTATAGTCCCGACGGATGATTCAATATAGTACCGACGGATGATTCAATATAGTACCGACGGATGACTAATTGATATCCACCGGGTGAGTAGCTTATGTAACAATAAGTACTGTAGCACATTTCTGCAAACAACTTTGTAAAGATTCTGTAGTACCTTATAAATCATGTAGACTGCTAGTAGATGTGCAGAATAGGTTGATTAAATGTAAATATAAGATGTCTTGTAATTCTGCACAAATGAAATGGAGTCAAGTGATAAATGGCTACCCGACGGATGATCGACAAAGCTACCCGACGGATAATCAACAAGGCCACCCAACGGATAACAAGCATGTACCCGCCGGATATTCAATTCAAATATCTGTTGACAATGACAACACAGTCACATGCATCGAGTGTTTGCAAAAGGAATGTGGTAGCCTTTTTAGCAGGGTTTTGAGAAATAAGAAGCATTACCATTTCCATGCTATTATGAAGATATTCAAAAATGCTGGAATAGAGTAGTGAAGCAGCATGGAGTTAAACTTGATAGGTTTTGTTTTATTATCTTGTCTTATTATTATGTAAAATTGGTGATATATAAAGCAAGTGTAGCAAGTAGAACAACAACAACAAACCAACTAAGCAAACACATTTTTAGCAGAGAAACTTTGTAAGCTATATTCTGTAGAATTTCTCTGTAGTTTGTTTGTTCACTTGTAAAGCAGTTGTAAGCTATTCAAGCTTAACAGGGTTCTCTTGATATATAT
This sequence comes from Apium graveolens, assembly GCF_009905375.1. Taxonomy (NCBI): domain Eukaryota; kingdom Viridiplantae; phylum Streptophyta; class Magnoliopsida; order Apiales; family Apiaceae; genus Apium; species Apium graveolens. Next base: position 43,729,911 of record NC_133649.1, read on the forward strand.
ATATATATATATGTATGTATATATATATATCTGGTGGATACATTCAAATCCACCAGAAAGTTTTAAAGACATGAGTTTTTATTACTTTATGTTTGATTAACTTAACTCTGTATTCCGCACTTTACAAATCAAACAGTTAGATATAAATTGAGTTAGAACCATTTTTCATAAATCTCAAAAAGAAGCCAGAATTACATTCAACCCCCCTTCTGTAATTCTTGTTGTATTGTTAGGGAATAACACTTGGTATCAGAGCAAGCTCTTGAAGTACAAAGAGTTTAAAGATCACAACAAAACAGTAAGATGAACAAGAAGGATGTTGGAGTCAAAATTCCATTTCTGGATAAAGACAATTATCATCACTAGAAGGTGAAGATGCACCTACATCTTCTTTCTCAAGATGAGGCCTATGTTGATTGCATAGAGAGAGGTCTTCATGTTCCAATGAGAGATGCTACTGGCAATGAACCTTCAGTCCCCAAGCCTAGGCATAAATGGTGAGATCCTGATATTGAGCAAGTCAGGAAGGACAAAAAGACAATAAATATTTTATTCAATGGAGTTGATGGTGACATGTTTGACAACATCATCAATTCCAAGACAGCCAAGGAGTTTTGGGACACCATCCAAATTATTTGTGATGGTACTGATCAAGTTAGAGAAAATAAGATCCAGCTGCTAATTCAGCAATATGAGAACTTTCATTATGAAGACAGTGAAACTCTCACTGACATATTTAGTAGGTTTCAAAAGCTACTAAATGCTCTGAAGTTGTATGGAAGAGGCTATTAGATAAAAGACTCGAATCTCAAGTTCCTTAGATCTCTTCCAAAGGAATGAAAACCAATGACAGTCTCACTGAGAAATTCTCAGGATTACAAGGTGTTTACCTTGGAGAGACTGTATGGAATCCTAAAAACTTATGAACTTGAAATAGAGCAAGATGAGAGCATGGAGAAAGGAAAAAAGAAAGGAGGGTCCATAGCACTGGTTGCTGAGTTGGAAAAGGAGAAGGAAGTGAAGGTAGAAGCTGTTGAGTGTACTTCAAAGGTCTGTGAAAACAAGGGCAAGGGGATGGTAGCTGAAAATGAAGATTCTTTGAGCCAAGATGATATGGATGATATTGATGAACATCTTGTATTCCTTTCCAGAAGATTTTACAAGCTCAAGTTCGAGAAGAACTTTGGAGCAGCTAAGCCAAATAGAAACATGGTGGATAAATCAAAATTCAAATGTTTCAAATGTGGCTTGGCAGGGCATTTTGCCGGTGAGTGTAGTAAGTCAGATTCCAACAAGAAGAAGTTTGAGCCTATGGATTATAAACAGAAGTATTTTGAGTTTCTCAAATAAAAGGAAAGGGCTTTCATTACACAAGAAAATGACTGGGCAGCAGATGGATTGGATGAGGATGAAGATGTCAGTTATGTCAATCTAGCCCTAATGGCCAAATCTGATGAAACAGAAACAAGTTCTTCAAGTAATCGGGTAATCACCACTAACCTAGCACATTTATCTAAAGCTAAGTGTAATGATGCAATTAATGACATGTCTACAGATATCATTTGCGTGTTACACTTAAGTCTCTCACTAAGGAAAATGCTAAAATCAAAGAAAACAATCTGTTTTTAAGTGAGAGGAATAATGTGCTAGAGTCTCAGTTTATTGAATTTGGGAAATTAAGAATAGAATGTAAGATTGCTAAGGAGGACTTAACTGAGTCCTTAAAGAAAGAAGAGATTTTGAAGAAGCAACTTGAACGAGAACAGGAGGTGATTAAGGCATGGAAATCATCTAGAGATGTTCATGCTTAAATTACCAAAGTTCAAGGTATTAAGTCCTTTTGTGATGCAGCCTGGAAAAAAAGTAAGGAGAAGCTGGAATCCAATTTGGTTGAAGGATTGCTAACAGATGTGGACTCGACGGATGATGAGAGTCATCCGTCATATAATCAAAAGGATTATCCGTCGAGTGACACAAATCCTCATCCGTCGGCTGTACGCAAACCTGTGAGCAAAGCCAAACTTGCCAAGTTAAATGATAAGTATGGATCAGTTTTCAAACAATTTGTTCCAGGAGAATCAAGTCAAGTAAAGAAGGAGAAGAAAGTGAATATTGGTCATCTGTCTATCAAGCAATTGAATGACAGATTAGAAAAGATTGAGATTAAAACAGAAACTAAAAAGAAAAACAAGAGAAATGAGAAAGTAGGGATTAACAAATATAACAACTACACACCTGATAAATATGCTCCACGAAAAATCTGTGTTAAGTGTGGTAGTGTTAATCATCTGTTTGTTAATTGCAAACTTGTTGTGCCTACTCCTATATCTGTACCATCTTCTTTTCCCAACATGAATGCCATGCCTTCTATGCCTATGAATGCTATGTCTGCACAGAATATGAATGCACAATTTTCTAATATGCCATTTGTACCTAATCCTTATTATGCTACATTTAGTATGCCTTAAATGCCATTTAGCATGCCTTACTGGAATAACATGTTTGCAAACAGCATGCCTTTTCCCGTTAATCATAATGTGCATGATAATTTTGTTTTAATGACTGGTTTCAAAGGTCCAACTCAGATGACTAAGGATGAATCTGATATCCCCAAGTCAAATGAGATCAAACCTAAGACACAAAAGAAGAAAGCTAATAAGGCAGGACCGAAGGAAACTTGGGTACCAAAATCAACTTGATTTGGTTTTGATGTGTGCAGAGAAATAGAAAGAATCTTTGGTACCTGGATAGTGGTTGTTCAAGACACATGACTGGAGATTCTACCCTGCTCATAGAGTTCAAGGAGAGAGCTGACCCAAGTATTACTTTTGGAGATGACAGTAAAGGTTATTTTGTGGGATATGGCTTGATTTCTAAAGACAATGTCATCATTGAGGAGGTTTCCTTAGTGGATGGTCTCAAGCACAATTTGTTGAGTATCAGCCAGCTTTGTGATAAAGGCAATTCAGGAACCTTCAATTCAGAAGCCTGTGTTGTGACAAATAAAAGGAGCAACAAAGTGGTTCTCATTGGAGTGAGAAAAGGAAATGTGTACCTAGCTGACTTCAACTCATCAAATGCAGAATCTGTCACTTGTCTTCACAGTAAAGCAAGTCAAGATGAAAGTTGGTTGTGGCACAAGAAGCTGTCCCATCTAAACTTCAAGACCATGAATGAGCTTTTCAAGAAAGAACTGGTTAGAGGTATTCCTCAAGTGGAGTTTTCTAAGGATGGACTTTGTGATGCCTGCCAGAAGGGAAAGCAGATTAAAACATCATTCATGAAGAAGCTTGATTCAACAATTGCAGAACCTCTACAATTGCTACACATGGATTTTTTTGGACCAGTTAATGTGTTGTCCATCTCAAGAAAAAGATTTTTCCTAGTAATTGTAGATGATTTCTCAAAGTTCTCTTGGACATATTTCCTAAAGTCTAAAGATGAGGCTAGTGAAATCATCATAAATCACATAAGGCAAGTCAACAATCATCTTGATTTCAAAGTTAGAAGAATCAGGATTGACAATGGAACTGAGTTCAAGAATTCTGTTATGAGAGCATTTTGTGAAGAGAAGGGGATTATGCATGAGTTTTCAGCAGCAAGAACTCCACAACAAAATGGAGTATTGGAAAGAATGAACAGATCACTTATTGAAGCTGCAAGGACAATGCTTGAAAAATCAAAGTTACCAACATACTTCTGGGCTGAAGTTGTAAATACTGCATGCTACACTCAGAATATTTCTTTGGTCAATCAAGCAAAGTGTATGACACCCAACCAATTGTTCAAGAACAAGAAGCCAACTCTAAATTTTCTTCATGTCTTTGGCTGCAAATGTTATATCTTGAGAAATCAAACTGATCAAAATGGAAAGTTTGATGCTAAAGCAGATGAAGGAATTTTTGTTGGATATGCTGTTGGTAAAGCATATATAGTCTACAATCTAAGAACCAACAGTGTTGTGGAATCAATACATGTTATGTTTGATGATAAGAAGATTGAAGATGTAACATCTGGGAAATATTATGTAATTAATTTTATCAATAAATAATTATTATGTAATTTTTATGTGAATTTTGGTAAATTATTTGATGATTGATATTAATATTTGGGTGTTTATTTCTGATAAAATTAGGATATTTTAATCTTTAATTATCCAGAATAAAATATAGATAGTTTTGGTATTTTTATGATAATTTTTGGATTGTTATGTGATTTTATGAGAATTTATAGAATTATTATAGAATTAATAATGATTATTTTACGTAATTATAAAATTTCTTTTTAGAATCAGAAATTGTCCGACTTCAACCTTTTTGCATTTTACAACTCGAAACTCTTCCGAAAACTCCTTCCTAACCTAATCTGATAATTCTGAACACTTTTCCTGTTTTGACTTTTTCGATCCGGGTTATGGTTTGATCCGTACGAGTCCCGATGTGAAATTTTCGATACGCTAATCATTCTTATAGACCTATAAAAACCCGTATTTTCGAAAAACAAAATAATGTTACTTGATTTTTATATAAAGTGTTTTATAAGAGGCCCTGTTTTGATAATTATTCAAATCTGGTATTAAAATTGTATCATTATATAGTTACTTAGCGGCTAAGTAACCAATTTTCAGATCCAATATGTAAATTTAATTATGGGATTATTAAGTAAATAAAATATGTGATGGTTCTGTCAGCGATGTGTTGCTGTATTATTAATTGTTTGTGATTTGTTGGATGCAAAGATTAATTTTATGATTAATTATCGAGCTGTATGAGTTTAATTCATTTTTAAAGTGATTTTATTGAATATTTATTCTTATACATGCTAAAATTGTTTCTAAAATTATTTTTATTATTTTATAATTTATTTATTATTTTTGGAATTTATAAAATGTAAAAATTAATATTTTATTATTTATCCATCTTTAAATGATTTTCTGATTTTATTTAATTATAAAAACAATATTTAATTCCATAATGTTTCAAAAATTATAAAAATTTTATTTTATTAAGTATGGAATATTTCGAGTATTTTAAAATATTTCGGAAATTTTCTGACTTTGTTTAACCGCACGTGTGTTCGTTAAATTATAAAATGCGGGTCGGAATGCACGTTTCAAAAATGATTTTTTAAAAAAAATAAAATATTTTATGATAATTAGTTTTAGGTATCTCGGGGATTTTTAAATTTGTTCTGATAAATTTTCGGAGGAATGTTACCTATAAATCATATGTTGAAGTAGACAATTACGGCGCAAATCAGGATATTAACGAAAAAAAGAGAGAAGAAATAAATAAGAAATAAAAACCCCCGAATATTTATCCCAGCACCCCCCACCACCTTTCCCTCGACCTCATCCCCAATCTCTCATCTATCTCTCCGGTTTATCTCTCTCTCTACGATTTCTCTCCCTCTCGAATTTTTTCCCCCTCCCTGTCTTTGTCTTTCTGTTCTTTCTCCCGTTTTTCTTTTCGTTGCTGCCTGAGTTCAGTTCCGGCTTGTTTCCGGTACTTATTTCGGTTAGATTCATGTTTGTTTATGTATATATATATACGCCTGCGTATGTATGTGTGGGTAACTTGGTATTGTGTTTGGGTTCCTATTTTAATAATCCCATCGCCGCCCCTCTCCGTTCGGGCGAGGAAGGCGGCGCGTGGGGCGTTCCTCCGTCTGTGGCAGTCTGTACAGTTGCATGTTACTTTGGTTTCGATGTTTTGATGTTCTGATGTTTTGATGTTCTGATTCGGGTTTAATTATTTTCTGCAGGATATTAATTAGATTATATTCGAATGAATTATTTGACAAAACTTCGTGAAATAAATTATTCATGCGGAAAAAATATTAATAATTAATCGGTGAATTTCATGTAGGACGTCCGATATAAGCGGAAACCCGCGAATTTTACCACCATCAACGATGATCCTCGGTGAGTCGACGGTGGGCGAAGATGATTTTTATCTGGGTCCTACGTTTATAAATTAAATAAAATATACTTGTGAAATTAATTTTGAAATTAAAAGAAAAATAAAATATGAATAACAATAATTAATGATGGAATTTGTATCGGTGATTGGGATTGATGAATTGATTTTTGAATTGCATGGTGTTGCATTTGTTGTTATTGTGATTGACGTCGAGTTGATTTCGACGGGTAGGCCGATAAACAAAGGAGACGCTGCCCGATTTTCGAGAAATTAATTCCGAAAACATGGAAGCGTAACCCGTCATTATCGGAGACGTCGAACGAAAGTATATAATTATATTATACGAATCTAGTTACGTGCTATGACGAAATATTTTATAATCACCTTACTATTTTCAAAATGACGAGTATACGTACTTTCCTAAAATAAACAGCGAATCGAGTTTCGAAGATGTGAACCATAATTGCTATGTGTATTTCAGTAATACATATGAATATGAGTCAGAATATGAAACCATATGGGTAGAAGTGATAGCGATTTGATGTTAAGCTTAAGCGATTATCTGAATTAGGGAATTTCAACCCTATAGGTCCTAGATGAAAAACCCGGGTATCGACATCTGACTAGGAATGATCTAGTGATTAGACGTCGAGATCAACGAAGTTCCAATCGAAGGGCCTGAGTGTTGGAATCATATCCAAAATGGGATAGTAGTTTGACGATAAAGCCGAACGTTCAAGTCAAACCAAAGTCAACCAGTAATAGCGATTAAAGCTTATTGAGGCAAGTATTCCTGAACTTTCTTTTAAAATATTGCCAATGTTTCTTCATTCCGATTATAAGTTCAGAATGGTTAACTATTTTATATTTCACTGCAATTACTCTTTATTATGCAAGTTCTTTTCATTATTATTCCTATATTATCGATTGCTCTCTTGAGAAAATACCCATTCTTTCGGGTTATTTGTGAACCCTGAATTGGGATGTTTTGAAATCAAAATGATTTGACATCAAAATACTCCATGGACTGAATGATGATGATGTGTGGGATTAAGTTTTCTTAATCCGAAGGACCGAAATGTTTTCTTATCCTTGAAATGGGCCGTAGAGCCTAGGTACCCTACTGGATCTATACAGGTAGGTATAGATCTGTACTGTATCCCGACTGATCAGCAGGATATATGTGAGAACTAGTGTCCAGTCTAATTTATTATTGATCGCCATTAACGGCATTCTCTCGAAAAGTTTTATGGTTCCAAAACCGGACAAAACCCTGATTTAGGAGATGAATCTAGGAATCGCTTGTCACTTTTGGATTTATAATTACAAGCTGGTGACAGCCAACGTTTATTCACTCAACTCCCTCAATTAAATAGAATTGTTTAAAGATTTTGTCCAGAAATTTTCCTTTGAAACTAATGCTTGAAACTCAAATTATATACTTGCTGGGAATTTTTGGCTCACTCTTGCTTTGTAAATTCTTATTTCTTTCAGAAGCAGATAAGGATAGAAGTGAATAGCTTTCGTTAGACAGCATAAGTTAGAGAAATCTCCGTTGCGAGAGGACGAAGATGTTAGAAAAATATGACAAGGACATTAGCATAAAGGTATTTACACTCGTATTATAGTTGTTATGAATTGTAGAAGTTTAGATTCTTGTTTCATACCATAACCTGTAAACGATCCGGATTCAAGGGGTTAATTGAATATTCTTTTAATTTATTCTATGTAAAGATTGTTTAGTAACACCAAATCTTGACCCCGGATTTGGGTTGTTACAATTGGCATCAGAGCTACAGGTTATTGGTCACTGAAATAAGAATAGGTGAGAGTAAGATAGGAGTGATAGGCCATATAAGATAAAAAAACCCTAGGTATACTCATTTTAAGTTTGAATTGAGTGCGAGTGAGGATTAGTAGGTCCGATATGGAGTTGGTAAACCAAGATTGTTGAGGGAAGTGTAAGGCGAGTATCGCAATGTTATAGGTATATTGAATTCTAAGATCTTACAGTAATGAGGAATCGATAGATCAACGGAAACTAGGTATGTTACCCTACTTTTCATGCGGTTTTGAAGAAAATGCGATTGATTCTTGTGAGAACTTGTGAAAGAGAGGCTAGGTGAGTTTTGGTATGATTCAATTTAGAATTAGGTAGTTGGGCAAGCTTCACGCTGGAGGCAACAAGTTGATGGAAGCTGATGAAGAGCCAAAGTTACAAACTGCAAAGGCGCCACCGTTGTGAGAAGATTCTTATCACATACCGGGCGCTGTGCGAAGAATGATATCTACCTTACTAGGTATAGGTAGACTAGCAAGAAGGTGCGACCCTATCTACTGACAGAATGTTGAATGGCATTAATGGTCCTAAGTATAATATCGAGGATGACGATGAGAATGTCAAAGACAGTACCTAATGTCAGCGTTGGGATAGAATTTTGGATAGAATGATACACAACGATAAATGAAATTTTGTCAATTAGTAAATGCGAATAGAATCCAAGGAAAAATAGAAGATGTACCAAAGTGGGGAAAGACCCTTATATGGGCATTTTTTTAATTAGATATTTCATTAGCGGATCAGGAGAATAGCAAGTAACTTATATAGTAATGACGATCAAATATTTGATTTTCGAAACTTTAAAATGAGAATTCGAAAAAGATTTTCTTAATCAACTTTTAGAAGATCTTTGCATAAAATGAGTTTTAAAATTTGGTTGTCGAATTACTACTTAAGTTCTTGTTATTACAAACAGAAAATGACCTAAAAGGATAATGGATCTAGACTCAGTATTGTTAGTTCGAAGGGCCAAGTAGACCCACTAGTAGGAAGAAAGTTTAAAGTTTCTCCGTGAAAGATGAATGTAAACTTTGTTTAATAATATTAATGATTGAATCAACATGTTAAAACATTAATTACCCAATTCATGAAATTATTAAAAATTTAACAAGATTCGTGATTCGAGCGATTAGAGGATGATTGACAGAAATAGAAGACTCTTCCAGAGGATTGGTGAAGAATAATATCTTGATCGACGAAGTTGAGGCATTGCGTGATCGATGGCTATTTTACGCGGCGTAGACGAAGTTGGAAATAATAATTATGAATTTTGTAAAGATGCAGTTATGATCGAATCATTAAAGTATTTAATGTGAAGGCATTTCCGGATGACATTCTGAAGTTATAATGTGATGTAAATCGTGAATCTCTTATTCGAATGATTCCTGAAGGCATACGTAAGTGAAGCATGGACGGTGATCAATGATAGCATATGTTCTTCTTGATTCTTGAATACGTATGAGCTTCTCTTATCGACAAATTATTTGAGGCAAAAATAAAAGAAAAATTTATTGTATTCCTTCTGAATTATTCCTCTTCTCAAATTATTGATTCCTGATTGAGACAAATAGTGCTGTGGTGTGACACTTTGTCAAAATGACGAAGAGTCGGGTGGGACGCCACCTAATCATGTGCTGTATGCCATATAGTATGAAAGACTGGCCATCTTGCGTATGAATATGGTTGTCTCATTTACATCTATCTTCACTCATTCTTCTTCCTTCAATTTATTGACTTACAGATTCTTCCAATTGTTTGTTGCATTGTTATTCCTTATCCGGTTCTTTTCAATCAAAATCATATTCACAAACTCTCCTCTTGCGCAGTGTCTGTTCTTTGACGATTACAAAAGAAGTGGAATAGTCCCGGGGGACAGGTAGAATTACATGTCGAAGGTGGATATGATTGCAAGCCGATAAATGGGGGACATCTGTGAACAATGAAGAATAGATACACCGACAATGCGGTCATGTCGGAGATATCAAATCAGACGGTTAATTCGTGTTACGAGGATCTCATCACTACGATAGATTGCGTTAACGCGATGCACTGCAAATTAGAAGGTTTTGACGAGAAATGAATCGTTAGTGAACCATAACAAATAAATTAGTTATGAAATAAGGAAGTAAAGCTGTGTGCATCAGACAAAGTGAACGAATGTCGGGACGACAATCAAAGATCAAGGGAATTCTGAACAATGACTCAGACAGGCAATTAATACGTGAAACATCCCTTCGTCGCGGGAAGATATGTGTCATAAAGAGGCAAGATAAAAGAAATCTTAATTGCAACCAAATCTCGAACGTGTTCTTCAAGAGATTGTGAAGTTCTATAACTTAAGTAAATGAAGGATGGAAAATTTAATACCCATAAGCGGGCCAACGACGAAAGTTCGATACGGGAATAAAAGGTGGAGATATAGGAATGGCGATTCGATTGTGAAATCTTTTAAGAAATAATCATCTGACGAATGAATTTCCACCAGATTGTGACAATAAACAGACTAGTTAATAAAAATTGAACGTGTATCGTCAAGGACAGATGACTGGTGTGACTAGTTGAAAGATGTGGCATCATTCTTAAAAGTAACTATACACAATTAGTAATGACAAAAAATAAGTTGAAGAGAATCGCGAAATAAAGTCCTTGAAAAACAACTGAATAATTTTAAGTTCGCTAATAATATTTTGTGATATTATGAAAGAACTGAGAAAGTATGGTTATATTAATCATTGTTTATTTAAAACCTTAGTCCCATTTCAAAAAGATATAGGTTATGTCAGTTAAACATACATATGCTGATCAAAATGATATAGTTTGAATTATGATGAATGGATGAATTTGGTTGATGAAAGTGGATGGATATGATTGTGGACGATTTGGTTGATTGATGGTGTCGGCTTGAGTCCGACTGGTAGTCGATGGTATAGGGGTAGTACTGCCCAAATTTTCAGGAATTACCCTACTTTGAAGAATAAAGAAGTATATTTTCATTCTCATTGATAATCCAAATGATTGCGATCTCGGTTCTCGGAAAAGGTTGTCATGACCAAACCGACTTTATATAATTGGTCTTCGATTCCAGTTAGCTAGTCAGCATTTGGTTTAATTGATCATTTGAAAGAGTTAATTGATTAACTTTACCAACTAATGATTAGTTAAATGAAGGTCAATTCCAATTAGATTAAGTCAAACTCTGATATGATTTGCAGTTCCGAAATCAAAGCAATTAGGAATTTGGAGGAAGTGATGGCATTAGCAGAAATTGAAAACTTAGTAGAAATAGCATGATGTTACTGCAGACATGTTCGAGGTTTTATTTAGAGGAATAGGCTTTTGCGATAAACAAGAAGAGCGTTTTCAAGAACTGAAGGTGTAAGACAAAAAAAGAAATGCTATCATCTGTAGTGACGTTCCAGGAAGAACTTGAAGGTATACTTATGTAAATGACGATTGAATGGAAGTTGCTGTAAAATAGCGGAAAGCTAGCAAGTAAAAGTATCTAAAGTAGGACGGAGACTGATGAAGTCTGCATGTGAACTCAGGAAAAAGAAATGTTGATCAATGGGGGAAAGTCAAATACGCGATCTGTGATGATTTAAGTAAGGCTAAGAAAATAGCTACTAATAAATTCTAATAATTCTATTAGTAAGAATTTAAATATTATAAATAAAAGCCTTCATTCCAGTGTTAACGCCAGAAATGATCTATCTAATAATGAACATATTAGTATTATCAAGAAAAAGAAATTCCTTATGTTTAAAAGAAATAATGAATAATGAGAATGAAGAACTAATGAAGAAAAGAAGTGGAATTAAAAGGATGATAAAGAAATTTTATAAAATGGTCCAGAATATAAGCAAGTTGTGAACATCAGATGTGCCAGAACTGATAGGAGAATGAAGTAAAATGCCGACAATTGCAGATAGGAATTTCATTGGAAGGAGGCGTGTAAACAGGGAAGATTAAACGAAGGTATTAGTGGCGAACCATTAGAGAAGAATGATACAATGAATCTCATATCAGAATTTTTTTTTGAATTAAAGTGAAGTCCTGAAGGTTCTAACGAATGATTTACCAAGGTTACTCCGGGGAATGATGTAAGAAATTCTCATCGAATACTGCACAGGGTCGAGCTGATGTCAAAAGCCCTATATCATATGACCCAGTAGGGATGAAGTAATGAGTGAAGGAAACTTCAGAAGTGTGGAATGAAAAAATAATGAAATAAAGAGTGTTTCGTGCTATGCACAAAAGAGGTCATGGGAAAAAGGGAATGGAGGTATGAAGTTATGTATCGATTATCAGAAGTTGTAAGTCTAAAGATTAAATAAACAAAGTGTGCCAGTAATATTTGGATAGTGTAACTGTATTTATTGATAACATCCTTGCCCACTCAAGGACTAAAGAAGACCAAGTTGAATGCCTGAAGATATGCCTGCAAAGAGTTGAAAAATAGCAACTGCATTCTCGGCTTCAAAGGTATGAATTCTGGTTATAATTGATTATGAGTTATGATTGTTTGGTTAACTACCAACCAGGAAAGGTCCATTTAGGGACAGATGTCTTGAATAGAAAGGAGAGAGTGAATATCATTAAGATTGCTGGGAAATGATTGAAGGAATTGGAAAAGTTAGAAATTGAAGATCAAGTTTTGACTCAGTTTCTGTTTTATACTTACTTTGTTGTTAGATATCAAAGGTGGTATTAATATAGATGATTGATGTTGACTTCAATATGGAATGTTGTGAGCATTAAAGTTCATATTAATATCTAATTTGATATGACAATAAAATGAGTATTAGTACCAAGAGGTCAAGTTTGAATAAAGTTATGATTCATACCATTTCAAATTAATATATTTTCTTTCAGATAGTAAAAGATTCTCGCGGTGTGTATATTTGATAGTGATTGAAAAGAAATTGGGATATTCTGTTAAGTGGTAAGTTAAATGCAATTGTTGAAATTTTTCCTTTAAGTTTAAACTTTTGAATAGATGTAAGACATTTCGAAACATAAGACGCCATGAGCTCAGTATATCGGGCGCAGATGAATGAAAAGTACAGGAGACCGATTAAAGATTCTCGAATATGATTGAAAATGATCATAGGTCAGGCTAATCGAACGGAAAGAGACATGAAAATTAAAATAGAACAACTAGGGAAAATGGGAGGCGTTCATGACCAGAAATTATTAGAATTGGAAAGAAAAGAAGGCTAGTATAAATTAAGTTAGTCTTGTGAGACAATTAAATAGATAGAACGATTGTGAATAAGTTGGTCTTGTTGTCACAGCATAACAAGTTCATAAGACGTTCATATGGGTGTGACCAGGAAGAGTAATTTAGCTCCATATAGAATGGAGAGTTGAACTAGGTTGCATGAGCAACTGTTAGATATTGATATTGGCAAAAGATTGTTGAGTAATGGTCAAAGTGATGAGTCCTAAGAAATTTAAGTAAGATACTCGAAAAATATCGCAGTATGTTCCTTAGCATGATTCCGAGGACAGAATCCCTTTGAGGGGGAAAGGATGTAACGTCTGGGAAATATTATGTAATTACTTTTATCAATAAATAATTATTATATGATTTTTATGTGAATTTTGGTAAATTATTTGATGATTGATATTAATATTTGGGTGTTTATTTCCGATAAAATTAGGATATTTTAATCTTTAATTATCCAGAATAAAATATAGATAGTTTTGGTATTTTTCTGGTAATTTTTGGATTGTTATGTAATTTTATGAGAATTTATAGAATTAATAATGATTATTTTACATAATTATAAAATTTCTTTTTAGAATCAGAAATTGTCCCACTTCAACCATTTTTGCGCTTTTACAACTCGAAACTCTTCCGAAAACTCCTTTCTAACCTAATCTGATAATTCTGAACACTTTTCATGTTTTGACTTTTTCGATCCGGGGTATGGTTTGATCCGTACGAGTCCCGCTGTGAAATTTTCGATACGCTAATCATTCTTATAGACCGATAAAAACCCGTATTCTCGAAAGATGGAATAATGTTACTTTATTTTTATATAAAGTGTTTTATAAGAGGCCTATTTTGATAATTATCTGTAACAGCCCGCACTTCCGGACTATTAAATCTAAACACCAAACTAAAATAAAATACTATTACTAATCCAAAATCACTATTACAAAGGTGACTATTACAAAAGCGCAGGTAACGGAAGTCCAAAAGTCAATCTACTCCAATTATAAGTCCTCGAACTCTGATGCTATCCAACTCAAACTCTTAGGCGAAACCTGAAATTGTAAGAATGAGCTACGAAGCCCAGCAAGAGACCAATCGATCCAACTAGTAGGCCAAGCAACTTATAGACATATAATAAAATATGATATTTTATACGATACGATATACGAAACACACACTTTCGAGATATATTCTTATTCTTATTCTTATTCGATACACACAATACATATAATCACATAATAACAATAATTCAAAACCCATAATCCATGCCGCGGCCAGTACAACCCGGTGACTGCGGTCCTAAGTTCTTATTCGATATTTTCACAAATCATGGCACAAATCAGAGATCTCAAATTATCGTCTAGAGACATCACATATATACATCGATATATATTCTATATCACATAATACTATCAAATATATAATCATTCAGCCCAAGTTTTGATAATCAAATATACACGTATCACACAATTTTAAATATCTAGCAAGACCGATCGAAAACTTACCTCTAAAACTGACCAGATATGAATATAGCCTTTTTGACTCTCTAAATGATGTTTTCTTGAAAAACATGAAACACGAAAGTTGTAGAGAACGAAAAGAGCTTTCCGAAAAGTCCAGGATCACTGAATTCTGACTTACGATGAATTTTATACGAATTTTACAAGACTGCTGAATTTTATGACTAAAGGCCTACGAATTTTAATGATTAAAATAAGACGAATATGATGTATTTATAACGATACAAAACCCTATATCTTAACCTACAAATTATCCATAATAGAATCTGATCCAAATTTTAGTCCCAATAGTCTAACCCAATTTTAAATCCTAGTCCTTATCTAATTTTAATCCTTTTTATTCTATTATTCTTTTATTAATCGAATTCTAAAAAATTACGGGATATTACATACTACCCTCCTTATAAAGAATTTGGTCCCCAAATTCACAACAAACCTATACGTCTACTCTTGCTAATCTCCTATAGGACAAACTTAAACTATGATCCACAAGATCGAATCCTAGGGAATGTACTAGTCCCATAACTAACACACTCCGAAGAACAGCCTGCTCTTGATACCAACTGTAATAGCCCGCACATCCGGACTATGAAATCTAAATATCAAACTAAAATAAAATACTATTACTAATCCAAAATCACTATTACAAAGGTGACTATTACAAAAGCGCAGCTAACGGAAGTCCAAAAGTCAATCTACTCCAATTATAAGTCCTCAAACTCCGATGCTATCCAACTCAAACTCTTAGGCGAAACCTGAAATTGTAAGAATGAGCTACGAAGCCCAGCAAGAGACCAATCGATCCAACTAGTAGGCCAAGCAACTTATACACACATAACAAAATATGATATTTTATACGATACGATATACGAAACACACACTTTCGAGATATATTCTTATTCTTATTCTTATTCGATACACAAAATACATATAATCACATAACAATAATAATTCAAAACCCATAATCCATGCCACGACCACTACAACCCGGTGATAACGGTCCTAAATTTTCATAAAATTGTCACTACAATCCGGTGACTGCAGTCCTAAGTTCTTATTCGATATTTTCACAAACCATGGCATAAATCAGAGATCTCAAATTATCGTCTGGACATCACATATATACATCGATACATATTCTATATCACATAATACTATCAAATATATAATCATTCAGCCCAAGTTTTGATAATCAACTATACACGTATCACACAATTTCAAAAATCTAGCAAGACCGATCGAAAACTTACCTCTAAAACTGACCAGATCTGAATATAGCCTTTTTGACCCTCTAAACGATGTTTTCTTGAAAAACACGAAACACAAAAGTTGTAGAAAATGAAAAGAGCTTTCCGAAAAGTCCAGAATCACTGAATTCCGACTTACGATGAATTTTATACGAATTTTACAAAACTGCTGAATTTTATGACTAAAGGCCTACGAATTTTAATGACTAAAACGAGGAAGACGAATATGATGTATTTATAACGATACAAAACCCTATATCTTAACCTACAAATTATCCATATTAGAATCTGATCCAAATTTTAGGTCCGATAGTCTAACCCAATTTTATATTCTAGTCCTTATCTAATTTTAATCCTTTTTATTCTATTATTCTATTATTAATCGAATTCTAAAAAATTATGGGATATTACATTATCCAAATCTGGTATTAAAATGATATCGTTATATAGTTACATAGCGGCTAAGTAACCTATTTTCAGATCCAATATGTAAATGTAATTATGGGATTATTAAGTAAATAAAATATGTGATGAGTCTGTCAGCGATGTGTTGCTGTATTATTATCTGTTTGTGATTTGTTGGATGCAAAGATTAATTTTATAATTAATTATCGAGCTGTATGAATTTAATTCATTTTTAAACTGATTTTATTGAATATTTATTCTTATAAATGCTAAAATTATTTTTAAAATTATTTTTATTGTTTTATAATTTTATTTATTATTTTTAGGAATTTATAAAATGTAGAAATTAATATTTTATTAATTATCCATCTTTAAATGATGTTCTGATTTCATTTAATTATAAAATCAGTATTTAATTCTAGAATGCCTCAAAAATTATGAAAATTTTGTTTTATTAAGTTTGGAATAATTCGAATTTTTAAAATTATTTCAGAAATTTTCTGAATTTTGTTTAACGTCACGTGTGTTCATTAAATTATAAAATGCGGGTCTGAATGCGCGTTTCAAAAATGATTTTTTTTTAAAAAAAAAAATAAATTTTTTATGATAATTAGTTTTAGGTATCTCGGGGATTTTTAAATTTGTTCTGATAAATTTTCGGAGGAATGTTACCTATAAATTATTTGTTGAAGTAGATAATTACGACGCAAATCAAGATATTAAAGAAAAAATGAGAGAAGAAATAAATAAGAAATAAAAACCCCTAAATATTTATCCCTACACCCCCCCCACAGCCTTTCCCTTGACCCCATCCCCAATCTCTCCCCGGTTTATCTCTCTCTCTCTCTGCGATTTCTCTCCCTCTAGAATTCTTTCCTCCTCCCTGTCTTTATCTTTCTATTCTTTCTCCCATCTTTCTGTTCGTTGCCGCCTGAGTTCGTTTCCGGCTTATTTCCGGTACTTATTCTGGTTAGATTCATGTTTGTTTATGTATATATATATAAGCCTGTGTATGTATGTGTGGGTAAACTTGGTATTGTGTTTGGGTTTCTGTTTCAATAATCCCATCGCCGCCCCTCTCCGTTCCGGCGAGGAAGGTGGCGCGTGGGGCGCTCCTCCGTCTGTGGCAGTCTGTACAGTTGCATGTTACTTTGGTTTTGATGTTCTGATTCGGGTTTAATTATTTTCTGCATGATATTAATTAGATAATATTCGAATGAATTATTTAAGAAAACTTTGTGAAATAAATTATTCATGTGGAAAAATTATTAATAATTAATCGGTGAATTTCGTGTAGGAAATTTGATATAAGCGGAAACCCATGAATTTTACCGCCGTCGACGATGAGCCTCGGTGAGTCGACGATGGGCGATGATGATTTTTATCTGAGTCCTACGTTTATAAATTAAATAAAATTTGTTTGTGAAATTAATTTTAAAATAAAAAGAAAAATAAAATATGAATAATAATAATTAATTATGGAATTTGTATCGGTGATTGGGATTGATGAATTGATTTGTGAATTGCTTGGTGTTGCGTTTGTTGTTATTGTGATTGACGTCGAGTTCATTTCGACGGGTAGGCCGATAAACAAAGGAGACGCTGCCCGATTTTCAGGAAATTAATTCCGAAAATATGGAAGCGTAACCCGCAATTATCGGTGACGTCGAACGAAAGTATATAATTATATAATACGAATCTAGTTACGTGCTATGACGAAATATTTTATAATCACCTTATTATTTTCAAAATGACGAGTATACGTACTTTCCTAAAGCAAACACCGAACCGAGTTTCAAAGATGTGAACCATAATTACTATGTGTATTTCAGTAATACATATAAATATGAGTCGGGATATGAAACCGTATGGGTAGAATTGATAGCGATTTGATGTTAAGCTTAAGCGATAATCTGAATTTGGGTTTTTTAACCCTGTAGGTCCTAGACGAAAAACCCGAGTATCGACATCGGACTAGGAATGATATAGTGATTAAACATCGAGATAAACGAAGTTCCAATTGAAGGGCCTGAGTGTTGGGATCGTATCCAAAATAGAATAATAGTTTGACGATAAATCCGAATGTTCAAGTCGAACCAAAGTCAACCAGTAATAGCGATTAAAGCTTATTGAGGTAAGTATTCCTGAACTTTCTTTTAAATTATTGCAAATATTTCTTCATTCCTATTCTAAGTTCAGAATAGTTAACTATTTTATATTTCGCTGTAATTACTCTTAATTATGCAATTCTTTTCATTATTGTTCCTATATTATCGATTGCTCTCTTGAGCAAATACCCATTCTTTCGGGTTATTTGCGAACCCTGAATTGGGATGTTTTGAAATCAAAATGATTTGACATCAAAATACTACATGGACTGGATGATGATGATGTGTGGGATTAAGTTTTCTTAATCCGAAGGACTGGAATGTTTCCGTAGCCTTGAAATGGGCCGTAGAGCCTGGGTACCCGACTGGATCTATACAGGTAGGTATAGATCTGCACTGTATCCTGACTGATCAGCAGGATATAGGTGCGAACTAGTGTCCAGTCTAATTTATTGTTGATCGCCATTAACGTCATTCTCTTGAAGAGTTTTATGGTTCCAAAACCGGACAAAACCCTGATTTAGGAGATGAATCCGGGAATCGCTTGTCACTTTTGGATTTATAATTACAGGTTGGTGACAGCCAACGTTTATTCGCTCAACTCCCTCAATTAAATAGAATTGTTTAAAATTGTTTAAAGATTTTGTCCGGAAATTTTCCTTTGAAACTAATGCTTGAAACTCAAATTATATACTTGCTGCGAATTTTTGGCTCACTCTTGCTTTGTAAATTCTTATTTCTTTCAGAAGCAGATAAGGATATAAGTGAATAGCTTTCGTTAGACAGCAGAAGTTAGAGAAATCTCTGCTGCCAGAGGACGAAGATGTTAGAAAATATGACAAGGACATTAACATAAAGGTATTTACACTTGTATTGAAGTGAATTGTAGAAGGTTAGATTCTTATTTCATATCATAACCTGTAAACGATCCGGATTCAAGGGGTTAATTAAATATTCTTATTTTATTTTATGTAATGATTGTTTAGTGACACCAAATCTTGACCCCAGATTTGGGTTGTTATAGAAGGACTGCAAGATGGAGATTACCATGAGAGCCTCAAATTTGATAATATGGAGATGATTAGTGATGATAGTGATGATGAAAGTGATCAAGAAACAGTATCAAAGGATAATGCAGAAAAATCTACTACTAATGAAGCACAAAATTCAACATCTGTCGAGTTGCAAAATGCTTCATCCATCGGAAGATAATCTGCTTTATTCGTGAGGAGACAATCAGCTTCATCCATCGGAACTCAAAATGCACCATCCATCGGGTCATCAAAAGAAGCTGAAAGTCAGAATAGATCACTTACAGAAAGTTCCCCTTTCTCAAATCAAAGATCCATAAACTCAGGGGGAGTTTATAATAATCAAAACTCAGTTACACATCAAGACAACAATGAGACCTCTTCATCTAGAGCTAATCTACCTCAATAAAGGAAATGGACAAAAGATCACCCCTTTGAGCTCATCATTGGTGATGTATGTTGTAGAGTTGAAATAAGGAGAGCAACTCAAGAAGAATGTCTATATAGCAGCTTCTTATCTAAGGAAGAACCAAAGAAGGTAGAAGAAGTTTTGTTGGATCCTGATTGGATTTTAGCTATGCAGGATGAGCTAAACCAATTTGAAAGGAATAAAGTATGGAAGTCGGTACCCAAGCCTAAAGGAAAGAATCCAATTGACACCAAATGGGTATTCAGAAACAAGATGGATGAAAATGGCATAGTGTTCAGGAACAAAGCTAGATTGGTTGTAAAGGGCTATTATCAACAAGAAGGAATAGATTTTGATAAAACTTTTGCTCCTGTTGCAAGACTTGAAGCCATCAGAATTTTCTTAGCATATGCAGCCCATGCCAATTTTAAGGTCTATCAAATGGATGTCAAGAGTGCTTTTCTAAATGGAGATTTAGAGGAGGAAGTCTATGCTCGTCAGCCTCCTGATTTTGAAGATCCAAATTTCCCAAATCATGTCTACTATCTTTTGAAAGCACTTTATGGACTGAAGCAAGCACCTAGAGCCTGGTATGACACTTTAGCAAACTTTCTTTTGGAAAATCAATTCACAAGAGGTACTGTTGATAAAACTTTATTCTTTAGAAATGTTAATGGCTCTAGTATACTTGTTCAAATTTATGTAGATGATATTATATTTGGCTCTACAGATGAAAAACTTTGCAAAAAGTTTGCCAAATTGATGCAAAGTAAGTATGAAATGAGCATGATGGGAGAACTTACTTTCTTAGTTTATAAGTTAAGCAAGTTAGTGATGGAATATTCATTAGTCAAACTAAATACATTCATGATCTTTTAATGAAGTTTGATCTAATGGATTGCACATCTGCAAAAACTCCCATGGTCACTGTAACTAAGCTTGAATTAAACACTACTGAACAGTCTGTGGATATTTTAAGTTATAGGGGCATTGTTGGTTCACTTCTGTATTTAACAGCTAGTAGGCCAGATATAATGTTTTCTACTTGTCTTTGTGCTAGATTTTAGGCTGATCCTAGAGAATCTCATTTGGTAGCTATTAAGAGAATTTTCAGATATCTCAAGGGAACACCAAAACTTGGCATTTGGTACCCTAGAGATTCTGGTTTTGATCCTACTGGTTACTCAGACGCAGATTATACAGGTTGTAAAATAAACAGAATAAGTACAATAGGAACCTGTCAATTTCTAGGAAACAAGCTTGTGTCCTGGTTCAGTAGAAAGCAAAATTCAGTTTCTACTTCTACAGCTAAAGCTGAATATATTGCTGCTGGTAGTTGCTGTGCACAAATTTTGTGGATGAAAAACCAATTACTGGACTATGGTCTACAAGTGGATAGGATTCCTATTTTCTGTGATAACACAAGTGCAATTGCCATCACTGAAAATCCAGTACATCATTCAAGAACAAAGCACATAGATATCAAGTACCACTTCATAAGGGAACATGTGATGAATTGTGGCGCCCTCCAAACCCGGGTCAGAAGTTTGGGGTCCACACACACACACACCTTATTTATAACCTGCTTATAACAATGATAAAGATAATAATAATATGCAGTGACCCTACTTACCAACTACCACGGATCACAACAGGTTAAAGTATATACACAAGCCACACACACATACTTATATTACAAGCGCCTAAATCCCAACTATTCAAACTTAAAACTGAATATAAACATTATTACAAACTTCATAAACTTAAACTATTCCAAAACCTGTCAGCTAGCTTAACTCGATCAACCTGGACCCCTAGCTCTCGCACTGGATTGGGGATCCTCTCTACCAACCGATTCCTTCTTAACTGGAAAAGAACATAAACAACATCGCACAAATGAGCTAACTAGCTCAGCAAGTCATATTGACAAGACTGGGAATAATGATCATCAAGTGAAAAGAGTTAAGGTATCAAGTGAACAATGAATAATGATTTAGAATTGGATATTATATTTTCATTTAAAAAAATAAGGTTAGGTTGTTGATCAGTCACACACTAACCCCGAGCAAGGCACACAGCTCTGCTCTAATTACTGGATCCAAGGCACACATTGGCCTAACTTGACCACCAATCTGGTCTGACCACGAATCTGGTCCACAATTTTATAAAACAATCCAATTCTAACATAATAATAAAATAAACAATATAGAGCAATAAATAGAATCATAAGCAACATTGGATGTCCAATAATGAGATGGTTAAGGAACAATATGGCAATTTCAAAGAATGGCTGTTAGGTAATGAAAGAATTGGATAACAAAGGAATCAAAGTTTCAAGGTTACAAGGATTTGGTCTTTCAAAGCATAAGGTACAATAGTTTGAATATGTAATCAATCTTGATTTAGTGTTCGGTATTTAGTTTGTATGTATTTGTGGACTAGTATCATATATCTGTGGTTCGTATTCGGGTATTCAACAATCAATGGTTCAGAAAGAATAAGGTTTACGGCTCAAAGATCAATAGCTGGAATCAAGATTTAGGGTTCAGTACTGCAAAGCACTTGCAATATAAAATAAGACTATCAATTATCTACAATATATCTCGAGAAGGTTCAGAACACTGGCCTGGTACTAGCTTGCTATACTTCACCAATTTCCAACCACAATCTCCTACTCCTCGACTATCTATTTCCCTTTCCTATGCCTTGCTTCTTCTGCTCACATATCATAAGTATCTATCAATACTCAACTCATATGATTCTATTCGGTATACATTTCTATCTACCCTTCGTTTTACCCAAATCCGACTGACGGATTGAAAGTTACGCTAAAAACAAGTAAATACTGATCACGTAGTTCGACAGTCAAACAAACAAGTCACATATAGCACATAGCACGTCAAATAATCAATGAAATTTCATTTATAAGGAAGTCTCGGGTCATAAACAGTCCTTCGGGTATTTAATATGATTTTTAAAACATTTTTCGGAGTCAAAACGGGTCGTTGGGTTGATTTTAAAGCAATAAACAGGTTTCGGTTGTCCAAATCTGGCTTTAAAATAATTTTATAATAATTATCGAGCCTTGAAAATAATTTAAAATAATATTTTAAAGCTCGAAACTAGTTTTCAGAATTTTTAAATCATTTAAAAATAATTAAACCTAATTAAATAATTAATTAAAATAAATTAATAAACAATTAAACTAATTAATCAATTAATATTTAAATTAATTGATTAATTAATCAATTAATTATTAATTAAAATTAATTAATTAGGTAATTTAGATTTATTTTTGAATTAAAACAAATTTTAGAATTAAAATAAATGATTTTTGGAATTTTTTAAAAATAAAATCAATTTTTGGAAATGAATTTATAAAAGAAATCTGATTTTTAAAAGTTTTTGAAACAGAAATCAAATTTTTGTAAAGTTGGGAAACCTTGGGGGACTAAACTGTAAAAACAAGAATTAGAAATTGATTTTACAGAAATTTGGATCAAAACCGGGTCAGGGACCGGGTCAGAATCCGGGTTGTCGGGTCGGGAAGAACACCGGATGAACCCAGATTCCGGTGACCCTTCCTGGATTCCGGTGACCTCAATTAGGGTCCAAATCATCTTCGTTTGATCTGTTCTTTGATGCAAAACAATTCTAATCGCTTCCAGAAACAAAATCATTCAACAATCCACCAACAACAATTGCTCAGTCAAATTTTCGGTCAAAAATAAGCCAAAACGCGAGGAACTCCGGCGAAAACTTCAAAAGACAACTCCGTGCTTATCAGGAATCGTTTGTGATATGTGAATACATGATTCGATTGCAAATTTGATAAGGAACACAAAGCACCCATCAAGATCGACTGAAAACACCTAACAAAGATTCCCTCAAATTGAATTGAAAACATTCAAAGCAATATAAACCCTAATTCTAAAATTCGAAAATCAAACTCAAAATTAAACATGTTATTGAACTCCAAATCAAGAGTATAATATACCAAAATCATCAGGAAGACAAGCTCCATAGCATGCAAGCATCAAATCATTCAAACAATCATCCGAACAAAAATTTATATTTTTAATATCAAGAAATTCGAATATAAACAGTTGGATAGAAAATCACCTGATGTTTCTGGATTCTAGATTTCAGTAGCTTCATTTTGAGTATATGTACGCCAAAATCGGATATCGATAATGCCTCTGAATTTGAGTTTGATTACGAACAACGAAATATAAATATAGTATTTTCTCTAATTTATAAGGATTTTACTGGTTTGCAAATGATTTTCGATACGGAAATAATTATGGTAAGGCTATTTATAATTACGGAAAATTAGTATCCCGTTGTATCATTCCGGATATAAAACAGTATGTTTATTTATAAAAATGGATCCAAACGGTACCGGTTTTCGGGATAATTATCCAAATCAATACAATTTGTACTGCGGTCTTGGTCTCAGCACCTGGTTACACGTATTATGAGGTTATAATTGTAATAGTTTAATAAAAAGATCCCGTTTATCGAAAATACAAATTTTATCGATTACCGAAACAAATTTTGTATCGAAAATATTGTGCCGGGACCCGCATAGGACAGACCGTACACCAGATCGAAAAAGTCG
Organism: Apium graveolens; assembly: GCF_009905375.1. NCBI lineage: Eukaryota > Viridiplantae > Streptophyta > Magnoliopsida > Apiales > Apiaceae > Apium > Apium graveolens. The sequence goes on from NC_133649.1 coordinate 43,754,234, forward strand.
AACATGAAAAATGCTCGGAATATTGTAATTAGGTTAGGAAGGAGTTCTCGGAAGAGTTTCGGGTTATGAAAACGTAAAAATGGGTGACGTCGGCTGGTTCCCCATTATATAAAATAGTTTATAAATATTCGGAAAAAGAATTTATAAACTATGCCATGCTGGAATCACCCACCATTTACTGTGAGGTTGTTGAAGAGATTTGGACAACTGTAGTATACAACTCGAAAGACAAGACCATCACATTCACTCTGAAAGGTAATCAGTTTTGCATAAATAGTGATATTGTTAAAGCATGCTTCAAGATTCCAGATAACACTGTAACTGCTCCACACACAGACACTGACATTGTTAATATGTTTAATTCCATGGGCTATGCACTCACTACTTCTAAACTAAGTGAAATTAGGAGGTCGGGTCTTAGGAAAGAATGGAGTTACCCGTGTGATGTAGTAACTATGGTGTTTTCTGGTAAAATTAGTAACTTTGACTCTATAAACATTTCTATGCTTAACATGTTTTACATGCTAGTTACTGATAAGTACTTTAATTTCAGTGATTTGATTTTGTTTGAGTTAGGCTTTAAGTTAGGAGAGATCAATAAGAGAGGTAAAAGTGTCTATTATGTTAGATTATTTATGATGCTTGCTAACCATCTTATTGAAGATATTGTAATTGAGAACCCAACCAACAAGTTAAATTGTTTGGTTCAAGAAAGAAGGATCATTACAGATTTAAATAGAGCAAACCATCACAATGAGGTTCCCTTATACGACTTTCGAGGAATGGAGGGACCTCAGGTAAGTGAGGTAATTTCTTCTGTCTCCACTCTTCTAACCTCACAAATTTCTTTGCTTTCTAGTGTAGCTATGGCAACTGTGTCAATGACCCAACAGTTGCCTACCCAAGCTACCAAACCAATAAAAGTTCTTAAATCCAAAACTAAGAAAGCCCCCTCTGATTTCTTTGAAAATAAATTAGTTGTAAAATCCACCAAACCTAAAGAGGGGAGTGTGAAGGTGGGAAAGAAAGGTGAGGGACAGGGTGAAAATCAAAGAAGCCCTAAGGATAAGGTTGGAGAGGTGAGTGTTTCCCAGCCTAGCCATACTGTAGTTTCTCAACAAACTGCAGTGCTTAATAAAGATATTAGCTCATTACTGGTTTCATCCTCCCAAAAGGATGTTACCATTGAAATAAGCTCCCAACCAAGAGCACAGGCCAAGAGGGTAAGGGACACAAGCTCACCTCAATCTTATACCAGAAAGAAGAAACCAAAAACCCTTGGGGATGCACAGGGCTCACACACTGTGCAAACTGGTGCAAAAGACCCAGTCACTGCACCTTCTCAAAGTCAGGTTGATGTGGCTCCAATAAATGTGGAGTCACAGATAAAATCTCTCATAATTGAAGCACCTGATACACCAAATTCTCCCACACACTCATTGGATGTTGACATGATAAACACATCACTTCCAAATTCTCCATCTTTAACTCTCTTGGAGAAGCCAAAAATCCATGCAAGTGAGCATCATCTTCTAGATGATTTGTTGGCTCACTTGCCATTTCTTTCTGAGACTGTTGAGACATATGTGCCAAAATTTTCATCAATTTGCACAGATTCTACAAAAGTCTCCACTCCAAACTCAATTATTTCTTCTATCCCATTAGATATTTATCATCCGTCAAGTAGTGATTGTATCCCGACGGATAAGCTTAACAGCGATCATCTGTCGGATAGTCAAACTGTCAACCCGATGTATATTCCTCATCCGTCGGGTGTCTCTGCACAACTTCAAATTTCTTCAATTCTTACAAGTGCAGAAGACTTAGTATTAGTGCAATCACTCTTAGGACTGAGGGAAGGGAGTGATTTGAGTGAGTGTCTGGGTTGCTCCCAGGAAAAAGGAGAGGAAAATAGTGATTTAATGCAGTCCATTTCTTCAGGTTTGGCAAAAGTGAGTGAGAGGAGTCCCACCTTAGATGGTAAAGGTGAGGGTGTGAGGGTGGGGAGCCAAGGTGAGACCTTGATGCAAGAAAAGAGAGATAATGAGAGAAATGCAGGTTTAGGAGAAATAAGGGTGGATGTCATTGCAAGTGAGTTGATGAATGTCCAGAATGTAGACAGGGAGGAACTATTTCAGTAAAGTCAAGCTGTTATAGATTCTACCTCCTTGGATGCTGAGACATTTACTCACCCTGTTCCAGCATATCAACTTCTAGCTGGACAGGGTAATGACAATGTAGAAAGAATGCTAAATTTAGTGCACACCATACAGTCTATGCAAAGAGCAAAGGATGCAATCATAACTCTGCCCTCTATAGCTGGTGATATTGACTATGAGACTGGTGGTTCAGAAGATTTCTTTGGTGGTTCGGATGAAGAAAGTGAAGAAGATCCATTGGACATAGAGCTATACATCTATATCAGGCACAACAAACAGACTTGCTTCAAAGGCTAGTGGCAGCATAAACCCCTTCTTCTACTCAACTTGCTGATAACAAAAAGGGGAAGAAAGAAACCTCTTCTAAGGGGGAGAAAGAAAGCTCAATTGTCTTATTCAATCAAGGGGAATCAAGAAGTGAGGGGGAGAAAAAAGTACTAAACATACAAGTCAGCAAATTGATTGTGCCAATAATTGCTTTCACAAAGACACTAGTGTTAGATAGCATTGATCTAATCCAAAGAGCAGCTGAAAAGCTTGAGTTGAAATCAAATCCCAAGATGCTTGATGTTACAGCTCTATAGAAGGAAATAAAAGAAAAACGGAAAAAAATAGATGCAGATATTCAACAAAAGTTTGGGCCAATTCAGAAGCCAAACAAAGTCTTCAATCACGATTCTAAAGTCATGAAAATTTCTGTGATTGACATAAGTATGAACTATCTGGAAAGAGGTCAAACTTCCTGCATCAAATCTCCATAGAAAAATTTCATCATGAAGGCCAAAAGGAACTACTGTTAAGTGGCATTTTATACCACTTAGAGCATCTCATAACGGCTTGAATTAGTGTCTTGAACTAGAGTATTTTGTGTATTTGACGCATTTTCGAGTGTTTTTGCATTTCAGGGTATAACTTGTTTAGATAGGTGGATTTCATCAAAATAAGCTTAAGGAAGTGCTTGGAATCAGTCCCGGGTTGATGTGCGAAGATTTCAGCAAAAATAGAAGTAAAATAATATTTTTTCCAGAAGTGATGCAGGCGCCCGCCTGATGGGAGCAGACGACCGCCTGGTAGCAGGCGCTCGTCTGGAAGAAGGAGGCGGCCGCCTGGGTGCGGATTTTGAGAATCTGGATTTTATTAATTAGAGTTCAATTGGTCTTCTATTAGCGCTGCTTCTTTTGGGGTATTATATAAACCTTTTGGGAAGACGTTTTCTTCATAGAAGATAATCGAGAGCGAAGGCAAGAAAATTGAGAAGACCGTTTTAGCACACAACAATGAAGAAGAGGAAGCATACGTTTATCTTGTGATTCTTTTAATTCATTGTAATAGTGGATGCTAGTTTTCTTTATGCTTTGAACCTTAATACTCTTGTGACGTACTTCATTATTTATTAAGAATTTTTAGTAGTTTATATCGTTGTGTTATTATTATGCTTTCGTATGAACCCATGGTGACGATGAGTTCTATTATGGGCTAATCGTGATCATGGGATAATAGGGGATTTATTATGAATTTCTTTAGTTAATTGTTTAATACCTTGGTATGTGGTGATTGTATGATATCTAGCATTGTTAGGTCACACACACTGTAGAAGGGGGTTGAATATAGTGAATACTACAATCAAATCGAATTAAGAAACACAGAATAATCTTATTAATAAAACATTATTACAATGGAACCGTTCTCTCTCAGTGATGAATAAATATCACGAGAGCTGCTAGGGTTACAATGAATAATATTCTCGATTACAATAACACATCTAGTGTAAACCCTATGATGTGTTTATATACCACACGGTTACAAGATAATCTTCTAATTGATATCAAATATAAGTCTGCATCCTAAAATATATCAATTACTTATCGTTTCCTCCAAGTCTTCTATTCTTCATAGAATTCTTCTCCATGCATATCTCTTCTTGTGTTTGTCTTAATATTCTTTCCTTCAATCAGCCACCTTCCTTATCTGAATGTCTTCTTAAGTCCTGATATTATCTTCTGATAAATATCTTCTGATATCTTAAGTTCTGATAACTTAAGTTCTGATATCTTAACTGACTTCAGTATAAGTACTGATTTCCAGTTAAGTCCTGATTTGTTCTGTTAGTCAAGATCTGAAAACTAAACACAAATCATTATTAGACATGACATCACAAATATATCTAACAATCTCCCCCAACTTGTAAATTAGCATAGAATATACAAGTTCAATAGATATTTGATGATGTCAAAAACATTAAGTACAAATGCATATAAGAATTTGACTAGATAACTACAACTCACAGTCCTTATAGCTTTTACCATCCTTAAAGTCTGATATCAGCTTTAGCCTGTATATACTTCAGAATTTAACAGTTGTAGTCCTTGACTTGGCTTCAGTGTGTGATCTCTCTAATGTCAGGAGTTGTTCTGAGATAGTTCTTTAACAAACTCCTCTTAGCATATTCAAGTTCATTCTGCATCCTCCTTTTTGCATCTTTAAGTTCAACTGTATCTTCTCCTATCTGAAAGATAGCAGCCCTGAGATCATTAATCTTTGCTTTCCTTATTTCCTGATCCAGTTTGATCAGATAAGCTTTGTCAGACTCCAGATTAAATTCCAGTCCCTTAATACCCAAAAATGTAGTGATTTTAGCAGTATTAGGCTTCATCTCAACTAGTTCTCCATTGTGAGCTCTGTACTTAGGATATTATGGTATGTCAGACTTTACAGAGTAAAGTTTCTTTTGCCTTTGAATATTAGATTTTAAATAACTGGCAGCACCATCTGTTGATCTGTTCTTCACTTGAAGTAGAAATAACACATGTTACAATTCTTCAAAGTACTTCAAACGAATAGCATCCTTTTTTATCTGGAATACCCTCCCATCTGTCATGAAGTATAATATGATATCTTCTTTTAACACAGATTGGTAGACCATTTGTACAGAATCCAATTGATTCAATCTTTCTGGAGTTATCCCTACTCCTGGTTCAGAAAGAGATGTGAGATCTAAGGTAGAATTGCTTACTCTTCTCTCATCAGCATTACCCAATCCTTTTTTATCTCTAGCTTCCTTCCCTTGAGCAATCTACCCGTAAAAATATTTGTTGAAGTCTTCATTGGTTGAGCAGATTGTTGAGCTTTAGTAAACCCAGGTAGTAGAATTTTTGAAGGTTTAACATGAGCAATGTCAGAGGTTTCCTTTCCTTTATCTTCTGATATCAAAACAACTTGAGCTCTGTCAGAGGTTGCTTGCTTCATTGTAATATCAAAATTTACAAAGTCCTGATCTTGAACAATATGAGCTCTGTCAGAGGTGAAAGGAATATGTCCTAAGTCCAATCATGTATTAGGAACTCGTGTCAAGCCTATCTAATTTAATCACTTGCTTACCATTTACTATGCGTAGTTCTATGCAAATTAGAAACTCATTTCTAATTTCATTCACTCTGGCCAGAGATTCCTGAACTAGCATAAGTGGATCAGCCTTGAACATTCGCTTCCTTCACTGGAAGGGGTAGATCCTTTATTGATCATACACTATCTTCGTGTACAAATTCCTATATCCAGAAGAGCCCTAATATTTGTCCCTGGAGACTAAGAACTAAACCAAAGCATAGTTCAGTGTACACAAGATGACTATGATGACCTCAAGTCTAAGGATACTTGTACAACTATCACTATATGAACAACTGCTGACACGTGAGTGAACTCCATCAGTTGTTCAGCTGTGCGAGTCATGTTCAGTGAACTTATTCCATAATAAGCACCTACATACTAGTTATAGTGTCACCACACAAATGTCTATGAGAACAGACATACTTCATAATGAAGCAAGCATAGTATGTACCGATCTTTGCGGATTATTAATTACCAGTTAGTAATCCTATGACCAGGAACTATTTAAGTTTAGAGTTATCATCTCTTTAGGTCTCACTATTATGATCTCATCATAATCCATAAAAAGCTTTACTCTAAACTATGGTATATCTTATTTAAACACTTAAATAGATAAAGCCTGTAATAAAAATAAAACAAGTCTTTATTTATATCAATGAAATCAAAACAGATTACATAAAAGTTATTCATAAATCCTAATACATGATTGGACTTAGGACATATTCCTTTCAATCTCCCACTTGTACTAAAGCCAATCACTCTGGTATCTAATACCCATCTTGTCTTTACGACGATCAAAGTGACTTTCATAAAGTAGCTTTGTGAGTGGGTCTGCTATGTTGTTATGTGTGTCAACTCTAATTCAATACAACACAAGAAATGTTATCGCGCTGCCACTAACCCTTTTGTAGACGCATGGTTCATCTACATTTTTGATAAAATCAAACTCTTTGATTGTCTCATCAAAATGAATGTTCCATCTACGAGAAGCTTGCTTTAAACCACATAGGGTTCGCACTAGCTTACACACTAGGTTTTCATTTCTCTTGAAAAGAAAACCATCTGGCTATCTGCCAGATTTCATAGTCGTAGTAAGCAGCAATCGCAAGCAAAATCCGAACTGATTTTAACAGGACTTTAGGTAAAAGGTTTCATCAAAGTCAATCCATTACCTTTGTTTGAATCCTTTTGCCACAAGCCTGGCCTTATAGGTCTCCACCTGGCCATCTGCTATAATCTATCTTTTGTATACCGTATACATAGATTCCATTCTGGATTTCATGGCACTATGCCATTTCTCTGAGTCAACACTACTCATAGCCTCATTATAGGTCACAGGGTCGTCATCATCAATGATCGACAACTCATTGTCATTCTCAATGACAAGGCCATAATACCTCTCAGGTTGGCGAGACACTCTCCCTGATTTATGAATGGGCTGTTCCACAAAAGGTTGTTCAGTCAGAATAGGTGTTTCCACTTGATCCGTAGTAGTTTGTGCTTCTTGAACTTTATCAAATTCAATTTTGCTCCCACTGTTTCCTTCAAGGATAAACTCCTTTTCCAAGAAGGTAGCATGTCTGGATACAAACACCCGATGATCAGTGTAAAAGTAATACCCTAAAGTCTCTTTAGGATATCCCACAAAACTACATTTTACGGATCGATATTCCATCTTATCTGGGTCAACTTACTTGACATAAGCTGGACATCCCCAAATCTTAACGTGTTTAAGACTCGGTTTCCTTTCTTTCCATATCTCATACGAAGTTTGAGGAACAGATTTGGAAGGCACCATATTCAGTAAATATGCTGAGGTTTCCAATACATCACCCCATAGGAATACTGGAAGATTTGCATAGCTCATCATGGACCGAACTATGTCTAACAAAGTTCGATTTCTCCTTTCAGATACCAATCTAGAGGAGTCCACTGGGAGTCTATACCATTTACTTTGAGATAATCTAGAAACACTCCATTAATGTATTCACCACCTCGATCTGATCGAAGAGTTATAATACTATGTTTGGTTGTTTCTCCACTTCATACTTATACTCTTTGAACTTTTTAAAGGCCTCAGACTTGTGTTTCATCAAACACATATCCGAATCCAGATCTATCATCTATGAAAGTAATGAAGTATGAAAATCCACCCATGGCTTGCGTAGACATTGGTCCACATACATCTGTGTGTACCAATCCTAGCAAATTTGCAGTCCTCTCTCCATGTTTACTAAATGGAGACTGCAGTGCCACTATGAAGTGAGATTTTCATCATCCCTTTTCTTTTATTAGTTTGTTCAATCTGAAGTAAATTATGTCACATTTATACAGACCATTATTTAAAGTACCACGTCCATAAAGAATATTATCTCTAAGAATAGAACATTCATTATTCTCAATAATAAATGAAAATCCAGCCAAGTCTAACATGGGAATAATATTCCTCACAATCGAGGGAACAAAATAACAATTATTTAAAATAATAGTCTTGCCCGTAGGCATATGTAAATGAAAAGATTCTACATCTTCAGCAGCAACTCTTGCTCCATTTCCATCAGTAGAATCACCTCCTCTTCCTCAAGAGTCCTACTTCTCCTTGGTCCCTGCAACAAATTGCAGATTTGAGAACCAGAGGCGGTATCTAATACCGAAGTAGAAATTTGATTTAATGACATATTCACTTCAATCATGAGCATACCTGAATCAGAAGCGGTAGTCTCACTACCCTTCTTCTTCTTCAATTCTGCAAGGTAAACCTTGCAGTTCCTCTTCCAGTGCCCCACCTTGTTACAGTGAAAGCAAACAACTTTGCTCTTGGGGTCTTCAGTTTTTGGTGGAACCGGCATTTTCTCACCTACTTTCTTCTTCTTGGAAGAGTTCCTCTTCCTTTTCTTAGGATTGGAACCTTCACCAATTAGAAGAACAGAACTATTCTTAGGGGGAAAATTTGATTCCGCAGTCTTCAACATGTTGTGGAGTTCAGGCAGGCTGACATCCAACTTATTCATGTGAAAGTTCACAACAAACTGCGAGAACGAACTCGGAAGCGATTGCAAGACCAAGTCTTGGCTCAGCTCCCCATCCATGGCAAAACCAAGTTGTCCAAGACGTTCAATCAAATTGATCATCTTAAGTACATGGTCATTCACAGATGATCCCTCATACATCCTACAACCGAACAACTCCTTCGATATCTCATATCGAGCTGTCCTCCCCGCCACATCATACAACTCTTGTAGATGGATGAGGATAGTGTGAGCATCCATATGCTCATGTTGCTTCTGTAGCTCAATATTCATGGAAGCTAGCATGATGCATTGAGCAATATTTGCATCATCTATCCACTTACGATACACAACATGTTCATCATTATGTGCATCACTAGCAGGTTCAGTAGGCTTAGGTGAGTCAATCACGTATTCCAGCTTCTCAATCCTGAGAACAATTCTCAAGTTTCGAAGCCAGTCAGCATAATTAGGACCAGTCAATTTGTGAGCATCTAGTATGCTCCTGAGTCATAGTGCAGAAGACATAACGTACAAAGTAAATCTGTAAATGATAAACACATAACAACACTTAGCAAATATTCGATTTCATTTTAAAACACTATATGAATCGGGTCTTTATTCATAAGTGGCTCCCACTAGTTTTCCTAATTTATTCAACCCCCTACGTGAAAAATTAAGCATTCATAATGCTAGTGGGAATAGGGATCCTACATTCCATCACACAACCCCGGCTGTGGCACGAAACACCATGTAATGTTCAATAGGCAGACAACTCTTGTCAATTACATCTCATGTTATTCCCTAATCAAACTTTAGCCTCTTGAATAATTGAGTCACGGCTGTGGCATGACAAACTCAATATTCTAAGTCAAGTCTAACCCAACATTCCGTATAATTGAATCAGTCCCCAAAGGCCCACGGCTGTGGCACGTAACGACCTTTAGATTCTTATTCAATGTACACATCTCTATGTAATAGAAAAGTATTTCTTATTTCGAAATCAAAGCCCTCGGCTGTGGCACGAAACGACAATGATTCAAAAATAAGAACTACTTTCTACTATGTTGGAAGGCTATGACCGACACAAGCCCGTTGTGTCATTGGCCAATTACTACTTGATATTATTTAATTTTAGAGGGATTATATTACGTTACAATCATAATCATATTATAAAGAGATTCTTCCTTTTAAATTAAATATTTCAAATCAATAATCAATAATCGGATGATTCCCAGATCGGGTGGAGCATTGTCAAGAGGCGTCACTTAATAACCCTTTCTTACAGATAGAAATCTGTTATTGACAGAATCATCCTTTCTCTCATATCAAAAATTCATATTCAATTACGTGTTTCATAAACACAAGAATCTCATGATTATATTCATAATATTGTTCTTAAGGTTATGAAACAATTTCACTATACTAGGTTGTCTAACAAACGCCTTATGTTCATTTAAGTTCACCTAAATCTATCATCGCATGATAAACTAAGCATATATCACATATATCATCATGAATAAACATCAAGGTAGGCATGTTACATCATCTAGCACATTAGTCTAAGCATTATACATCTCTATGTATCACATGAAGCATTTAAAATCAATTCAAATGATCAAAAACAGCTTTAAAACACTTCATGGAATATAAACAGTTCAAAACTTTTATATAAACTAAAATTGATCACTCCATTAGATCCGTCTCGAAAAAACGAATCCAACGGTATATTGCACGCCTAAAACGGAGTTACGAAACTCCCAGAAAATCAATTTTAAAATCAATAGACGGGCTGTAACGCATTAGAGGAACGCGTTACAAGCCCTGTAATGCATTCCGGTGATGCGTTACACCCCTTTTAAGCCATTAAAGGGTGTAACGCATTCCGTGAATGCGCCACAGGTGTGTAACGCATTCCCGGAATGCGTTACACCCCTATATTTTTTTTTCTTTTTTTTCTTCTCGGTTAACGTGCCTGACAGCTGACTGTGTCCTTGTCTCACCTGATCTGTGTCACTCTTTCTTTCCGCGTACAACAGCAGACAACAGATGCACTTTAACACAGACAATACAAACATATATATATACTATATATACATATATTTATACTTATTTAATTACGAATTTAATTATAAGAACTTCAGAAACTCATAATAAAAAATCTATACATCATAAAATTATGAAAAAAATACCCAGACGATCTACAACACTTGTAGAACCCAGATCAACATTCAAAATTATTCTGAGAAATGATTTGTTATCAGACAAAATTAATCCATGATATAACTTGTAAAAATCATAATTAATTCATACAAGCACATAAAATTCTGAAATTTTTACCACAGATCTATATGCATACAACCTATGCTCTGATACCATTGTTGGATTTTAAACGCAGCGGGGCGTGGAAAAACACTTTTACACATACAAAATCCAAATAAAAGCATATAAATCGTGAATAAAAATTCGAGGGATCGAATCTAACCTTTTAAAATAATTCGGAGACAACGATCAGAGATCCTTAGCAGTTGCTCCTCAAGTGTGAAGCACTCCACCGGTATCCAGCAAGAAAACGACTTTTAGGAGGAGGAGGAGGTGGAGAGAATTTGGTTTTCTGAAACTTTTGGGTTTCTGGGGTTGGAATAAAAATAGGGTCTATAATAGTGTATTTATAGGCAAAATTTTCAGCTGAAATTTTCCCATAAATATTATTATTATTATCCCATTTATTATTCTCATTAATAATTAAAACACCTTTTAATCATTAATCCTTTTTCTAAACACTTTAGAAATAATTACCAAGAAAACGACTTTTAGGAGGAGGAGGAGGTGGAGAGAATTTGGTTTTCTGGGGTTGGAATAAAAATAGGGTCTATAGAAGTGTATTTATAGGCAAAATTTTCAGCTGAAATTTTCCCATAAATATTATTATTATTATCCCATTTATTATTCTCATTAATAATTAAAACACCTTTAATCATTAATCCTTTTTCTAAGCGGGGGCGTGGAAAAACACTTTTACACACACAAAATCCAAATAAAAGCATATAAATTGTGAATAAAAATTCGAGGGATCGAATCTAACCTTTAAAAATAATTCGGAGACAACGATCAGAGATCCTTAGCAGTTGCTCCTCAAGTGTGAAGCACTCCACCGGTATCCACCAAGAAAACGACTTTTAGGAGGAGGAGGAGGTGGAGAGAATTTGGTTTTCTAAAACTTTTGGGTTTCTGGGGTTAGAATAAAATAGGGTCTATAATAGTGTATTTATAGGCAAAATTTTCAGCTGAAATTTTCCCATAAATAATATTATTATTATTATCCCATTTATTATTCTCATTAATAATTAAAACACCTTTTAATTATTAATCCTTTTTCTAAACACTTTAGAAATAATTCTCTCTCTTGATTTAATTTCCAAAAATTAAATCCTTAATTAATAATATTAAGAACTTTTCTTAATTAATTTATAATCAATTAAATCTCATTTAATCAATTATTAAATTTGCCAATTAATTATTTATTTCACAAATAAATAATTATTTAGCCATTATTAATTAATTCCTCCACCATAAAATCATTCTCTTTTTATGGTGTGACCCTGTAGGTTCAATATTAAGCCGGTAGTAGAAATAAATAATAATAAAACTATTTTATCATTATTTATATAAATTCTCTAATTTATTAAATATGATTAATTAATTAATCACATTTATTCTACATCGTGAGTGATGCTTCTCAACATATCGCGACTACACGGATAATATGAATTCACTGCTTAGAATACCAAGAACCTGTCAGTGAACAGTTACCGTACAATAAACTCCTTGTACCCTACAATGTCCCGATTAAATACAAGGCATGGATCTCGTGTCAAGCCTATCTAATTCAATCACTTGCTTACCATTTACTATGCGTAGTTCTATGCAAATTAGAAACTCCTTTCTAATTTCATTCACTCTAGCCAGAGATTCCTGAACTAGCATAAGTGGATCAGCCTTGAACATTCGCTTCCTTCACTGGAAGGGGTAGATCCTTTATTAATCATACACTATCTTCGTGTACAAATTCCTATACCCAGAAGAGCCCTAATAATTGTCCCTGGAGACTAAGAACTAAACCAAAGCATAGTTCAGTGTACACAAGATGCCTATGATGACCTCAAGTCTAAGGATACTTGTACAACTATCAATAAGCGAACAACTGCTGACACGTGAGTGAACTCCATCAGTTGTTCAGCTAGGCGAGTCATGTTCAGTGAACTTATTCTATAATAAGCACCTACATACTAGCTATAGTGTCACCACATAAATGTCTATGAGAACAGACATCCTTCATAATGAAGCAAGCATAGTATGTACCGATCTTTGCGGATTATTAATTACCAGTTAGTAATCCTATGACCAGGAACTATTTAAGTTTAGAGTTATCATCTTTTTAGGTCTCACTATTATGATCTCATCATAATCCATAAAAAGCTTTACTCTAAACTATGGTATATCTTATTTAAACACTTAAATAGATAAAGCCCGTAATAAAAACAAAACAAGTCTTTATTAATATCAATGAAATCAAAACAGATTACATAAAAGTTATTCCTAAATCATAATACATGATTGGACTTAGGACATATTCCTTTCAATTTCCCACTTGTACTAAAGTCAATCACTCTGGTATCTAATACCCATCTCATCTTTATGACGATCAAAGTGACTTTCAAAAAGTAGCTTTGTGAGTGGGTCTGCTATGTTGTTATGTGTGTCAACTCTAATTCAATACAATACAAGAAATGTTATCGCGCTCCCACTAACCCTTTTATAAATGCATGGTTCATCTACGTTTGTTTTTGATAAAATCAAACTCTTTGATTGTCTCATCAAAATAAATGTTCCATCTTTCGAGAAGCTTGTTTTAAACCACATATGGTTCGCAGCAGCTTACACACTAGGTTTTCATTTCCCTTGGAAAGAAAACCATCTGACTATTTGCCAGATCACATAGTCGTAGTAAGCAGCATTCGCAAGCAAAATCCGAACTGATTTTAACAGGGCTACAGGTAGAAGGTTTCATCAAAGTCAATCCATTGCCTTTGTTTGAATTCTTTTTCCACAAGCCTGGCCTTATAGGTCTCCACCTGGCCATCTGCTATAATCTATATTTTGTATACCGTATACATAGATTCCATTCTGGATTTCATGGCACTATGCCATTTCTCTGAGTCAACACTACTCATAGCCTCATTATAGGTTACAGGATCGTCATCATCAATGATCGACAACTCATTGTCATTCTCAATGACAAGGCCATATTACCTCTCAGGTTGGCGAGACACTCTCCCTGATCTATGAATGGGCTGTTCCACAAAAGGTTTTTCAGTCAGAACAGGTGTTTCCACTTGATCCGTAGTAGTTTGTGCTTCTTGAACTTCATCAAGTTCAACTCTGCTCCCACTGTTTCCTTCAAGGATAAACTCCTTTTCCAAGAAGGTACCATGTCTGGAGACAAACACCCGATGATCGGTGTAAAGGTAACACCCTAAAGTCTCTTTAGGATATCCCACAAAACTACATTTTACGGATCGATATTCCAACTTTTCTCGGTCAACTTACTTGACATAAGCTGGACATCCCCAAATCTTAACGTGTTTAAGACTCGGTTTCCTTTCTTTCCATATCTCATACGAAGTTTGAGGAACAGATTTTGGAAGGCACCTTATTCAGTAAATGTGCTGAGGTTTCCAATGCATAACCCCATAGGAATACTGGAAGATTTGCATAGCTCATCATGGACCGAACTATGTCTCACAAAGTTCGATTTCTCCTTTCAGATACCAATCTAGAGGAGTCCACTGGGAGACTATACCATTTACTTTGAGATAATCCAGAAACTCTCCGTTCAAGTATTCACTACCTCGATCTAATCGAAGAGTTATAATACTATGTTTGGTTGTTTCTCCACTTCATACTTATATTCTTTGAACTTTTCAAAGGCCTCAGACTTGTGTTTCATCAAACACATATCCGAATCTAGATCTATCATCTATGAAAGTAATGAAGTATGAAAATCCACCCATGGCTTGCGTAGACATTGGTCCACATACAACTGTGTGTACCATTCCTAGCAAATTTGCAGCCCTCTCTCCATGTCTACTAAATGGAGACTGCAATGCCACTATAAAGTGAGATTTTCATCATCCCTTTTCTTTTATTAGTTTGTTCAATCTGAAATAAATTATGTCACATACATACAGACCATTATTTAAAGCACCACGTCCATAAAGAATATTATCTCTAAGAATAGAACATTCATTATTCTCAATAATAAATGAAAATCCAGCCAAGTCTAACATGGGAATAATATTCGTCACAATCGAGGGAACAAAATAACAATTATTTCAAATAATAGTCTTGCCCGTAGGCCTATGTAAATGAAATGATTCTACATCTTCAGCAGCAACTCTTGCTCCATTTCCATCAGTAGAATCACCTCCTCTTCCTCAAGAGTCCTACTTCTCCTTGGTCCCTGCAACAAATTGCAGATTTGAGAACCACAGGCGGTATCTAATACCCAAGTAGAAATTTGATATAATGACATATTCACTTCTATCATGAACATACCTGAATCAGAAGCGGTAGTCTCACTACCCTTCTTCTTCTTCAATTCTGCAAGGTAAACCTTGCAGTTCCTCTTCTAGTGCCCCACCTTGTTACAATGAAAGCAAACAACTTTGCTCTTGGGGTCTTTAGCTTTTGGTGGAACCGGCGTTTTCTCACCTACTTTCTTCTTCTTGGAAGAGTTCCTCTTCCTTTTCTTAGGATTGGAACCTTCACCAATTAGAAGAACAGAACTCTTCTTAGGGGGAAAATTCGATTCCGCAGTCTTCAACATGTTGTGGAGTTCAGGCAGGCTGACATCCAACTTATTCATGTGAAAGTTCACAACTTATTCATAAGTGGCTCCCACTAGTTTTCCTAATTTATTCAACCCCCTACGTGAAAAATTAAGCATTCATAATGCTAGTGGGAATAGGGATCCTACATTCCATTACACAACCCCAGCTGTGGCATGAAACGCCATGTAATGTTCAATAGGCAGACAACTCTTGTCAATTACATCTAATGTTATTCCCTAATCAAACTTTAGCCTCTTGAATAATTGAGTCACGGCTGTGGCACGACAAACTCAATATTCTAAGTCAAGTCAAACCCAACATTCCGTACAATTGAATCAGTCCCCAAAGGCCCACGACTGTGGCACGTAACGACCTTTAGATTCTTATTCAATGTACACATCTCTATGTAATAGACAAGTATTTCTTATTTCGAAATCAAAGCCCTCGGCTGTGGCACGAAACGACAATGATTCAAAAATAAGAACTACTTTTCTATCATGTTGGAAGGCTATGACCGACACAAGCCCGACTTGATATTATTTAATTTTAGAGGGATTATATTACGTTACAATCATAATCATATTATAAAGAAATTCTTCCTTTTAAATTAAATATTTCAAATCAATAATCAATAATCAGACGATTCCCAGATCGGGTGGAGCATTGTCAAGAGGCGTCACTTAATAACCCTTTCTTACAGATAGAAATCTGTTGTTGACAGAATCATCCTTTCTCTCATATCAAAAATTCATATTCAATTACGTGTTTCACAAACACAAGAATCTCATGATTGTATTCATAATATTATTCTTAAGGTTATGAAACAATTTCACTATACTAGGTTGTCTAACGAACGCCTTATGTTCATCTAAGTTCACCTAAATCTATCATCGCATGATAAATTAAGCATATATCACATATATCAACATGAATAAACATCAAGGTAGGCATGTTAAATCATCTAGCACATTAGTCTAAGCATTATACATCTCTATGTATCACATGAAGCATTTAAAAGCAATTAAAACAGTCAAAAACAACTTTAAAACACTTCATGGAAATATAAATAGTTCATGTAGAGGGTTGAATAAATTAGATAAACTAGTGGGAGCCACTTATGAATAAAGACCCGATTCATATAGTGTTTTAAAATGAAATCGAATATTTGCTAAGTGTTGTTATGTGTTTATCATTTACAGATTTACTTTATACGTTATGTCTTCTGCACTATCACTCAGGAGCATACTAGATGCTCACAAATTGACTGGTCCTAATTATGCTGACTGGCTTCGAAACTTGAGAATTGTTCTCAGGATTGAGAAGCTGGAATACGTGATTGACTCATCTAAGCCTACTGAACCTGCTAGTGATGCACATAATGATGAACATGTTGTGTATCGTAGGTGGATAGATGATGCAAATGTTGCTCAATGCATCATGCTAGCTTCCATGAACATTGAGCTACAGAAGCAACATGAGCATATGGATGCTCACACTATCCTCATTCATCTACAAGAGTTGTATGATGTGGCGGGGAGGACAGCTCAATATGAGATATCGAAGGAGCTGTTCGGTTGTAGGATGTCTGAGGGATCATCTGTGAATGACCATGTACTTAAGATGATCAATTTGATTGAACGTCTTGGACAACTTGGTTTTGCCATGGATGGGGAGCTGAGCCAAGACTTGGTCTTGCAATCGCTTCCTAGTTCGTTCTCGCAGTTTGTTGTGAACTTTCACATGAATAAGTTGGATATCAGCCTGCCTGAACTCCACAACATGTTGAAGACTGCGGAATTGAATTTTCCCCTGAAAAGAGTTCTGTTCTTCTAATTGGTGAAGGTTCCAATCCTAAGAAAAGGAAGAGGAACTCTTCCAAGAAGAAGAAAGTAGGTGAGAAAATGCCGGTTCCACCAAAAGCTGAAGACCCCAAGAGCAAAATTGTTTGCTTTCACTGTAACAAGGTGGGGCACTGGAAGAGGAACTGCAAGGTTTACCTTGCAGAATTGAAGAAAAAGAAGGGTAGTGAGACTACCGCTTCTGATTCAGGTATGTTCATGATAGAAGTGAATATGTCATTAAATCAAATTTCTACTTGGGTATTAGATACCGCCTGTGGTTCTCATATCTGCAATTGTTGCAGGGACCAAGGAGAAGTAGGACTCTTGAGGAAGAGGAGGTGATTCTACTGATGGAAATGGAGAAAGAGTTGCTGCTGAAGATGTAGAATCATTTCATTTACATATGCCTACGGGCAAGACTATTGTTTTAAATAATTGTTATTTTGTTCCCTCTATTGTGAGGAATATTATTCCCATGTAAGACTTGGCTGGATTTTCATTTATTATTGAGAATAATGAATGTTCTATTCTTAGATATAATATTCTTTATGGACGTGGTACTTTAAATAATGGTCTGTATGTATGTGACATAATTTATTTCAGATTGAACAAACTAATAAAAGAAAAGGGATGATGAAAATCTCACTTTGTAGTGGCAATGCAGTCTCCATTTAGTAGACATGGAGAGAGGACTGAAAATTTGCTAGGAATGGTACACACAGATGTATGTGGACCAATGTCTACGCAAGCCATGGGTGGATTTTCATACTTCATTACTTTCATAGATGATAGATCTAGATTCGGATATGTGTTTGATGAAACACAAGTCTGAAGCCTTTAAAAAGTTCAAAGAGTATAAGTATGAAGTGGAGAAACAACCAAACATAGTATTATAATTATTCGATTAGATCGAGATGGTGAATACTTGAATGGAGAGTTTCTGGATTATCTCAAAGTAAATGGTATAGTCTCCCAGTGGACTCCTCCAGATTGGTATCTGAAAGGAGAAATCGAACTTTGTTAGACATAGTTCGGTCTATGATGAGCTATGCAAATCTTCCAGTATTCCTATGGGGTTATGCATTGGAAACCTCAGCATATTAACTGAATAAGGTGCTTTCCAAAATCTGTTCCTCAAACTTCGTATGAGATATGGAAAGAAAGGAAACCGAGTCTTAAACATGTTAAGATTTGGGGATGTCCAGCTTATGTCAAGTTAGTTGACCCAGATAAGCTGGAATATCGATCCATAAAATGTAGTTTTGTGGGATATCCTAAAGAGAATTTAGGGTATTACTTTTGCACCAATCATCGGGTGTTTGTCTCCAGACATGCTACCTTCTTGGAAAAGTAGTTTATCCTTGAAGGAAACAGTGGGAGAAAAATTAAACTTGATGAAGTTCAAGAAGCACAAACTACTACGGATCAAGGGGAAACACCTGTTCTGACTGAACAACCTTTTGTGGAACAGCCCATTTATAGATCAGGGAGAGTGTCTCGCCAACCCATGAGGTATTATGGCCTTGTCATTGAGAATGACAATGAGTTGTCGATCATTGATGATGATGACCCTGTGACCTATAATGAGGCTATGAGTAGTGTTGACTCAGAGAAATGGCATAGTGCCATGAAATCCAGAATGAAATCTATGTATACGGGATACAAAAGAATGATTAGAGCAGATGGCCAGGTGGAGACCTTTAAGGCCAGGCTTGTGGCAAAAGAATTCAAACAAAGGCAATGGATTGACTTTGATGAAACCTTTTACCTGTAGCCCTGTTATAATCAGTTCAGATTTTGCTTGCGAATGCTGCTTACTACGACTATGAAATCTGGCAGATGGCCAGATGGTTTTCTTTCCAAGGGAAATGAAAACCTAGTATGTAAGCTGCTGCGAACCATATGTGGTTTAAAGCAAGCTTCTCGAAAGATGGAACATTCGTTTTGATGAGACAATCAAAGAGTTTGATTTTATCAAAAACGCAGATGAACCAAGCGTCTACAAAAGGGTTAGTGGGAGTGCGGTAACATTTCTTGTATTGTATTGAATTAGAAGTTGACACACATAACAACATAGCAGACCCACTCACAAAGCTACTTTATGAAAGTCACTTTGATCGTCAAGATGGGTATTAGATACCAGAGTGATTGGCTTTAGTACAAGTGGGAGATTGAAAGGAATATGTCCTAAGTCCAATCATGTATTAGGATTTATGAATAACTTTTATGTAATCTGTTTTGATTTCATTGATATAAATAAAGACTTGTTTTGTTTTTATTACGGGCTTTATCTATTTAGGTGTTTAAATAAGATATACCATAGTTTAGAGTAAAGCTTTTTATGGATTATGATGAGATCATAATGGTAAGACCTAAAAAGATGATAACTCTAAACTTAAATAGTTCCTGGTCATAGGATTACTAACTGGTAATTAATAATCCGCAAAGATCGGTACATACTATGCTTGCTTCATTATGAAGGATGTCTGTTCTAATAGACATTTGTGTGGTGACACTATAACTAGTATGTAGGTGCTTATTATGGAATAAGTTCACTGAACATGACTCGCACAGCTGAACAACTGATGGAGTTCACTCACGTGTCAGCAGTTGTTCACATAGTGATACTTGTACAAGTATCCTTAGACTTGAGGTCATCATAGTCATCTTGTGTACACTGAACTATGCTTTGGTTTAGTTCTTAGTCTCCAGGGACAAATATTAGGGCTCTTCTGGGTATAGGAATTTGTACACGAAGATAGTGTATGATCAATAAAGGATCTACCCCTTCCAGTAAAGGAAGCGAATGTTCAAGGCTGATCCACTTATGCTAGTTCAGGAATCTCTGGCCAGAGTGAATGAAATTAGAAAGGAGTTTCTAATTTGCATAGAACTACGCATAGTAAATGATAAGCAAGTGATTAAATTAGATAGGCTTGACACGAGATCCATGCCTTGTATTTAATCGAGATATTGTAGGGTAGAAGGAGTTTATTGTACGGTAACTATTCACTGACAGGTTCTTGGTATTCTAAGCAGTGAATTCATATTATCCGGATAGTCGCGATATGTTGAGAAGCATCACTCACGATGTAGAATAAATGTGATTAATTAATTAATCATATTTAATAAATTAGAGAATTTATATAAATAATGATAAAATAGTTTTATTATTATTTATTTCTACTACTGGCTTAATATTGAACCTACAGGGTCACACCATAAAAAGAGAATGATTTAATGGTGGAGGAATTAATTAATAATGGCTAATAATTATTTATTTGTGAAATAAATAATTAATTGGCAAATTTAATAATTGATTAAATGAGATTTAATTGATTATAAATTAATTAAGAAAAGTTCTTAATATTATTAATTAAAGGATTTAATTTTTGGAAATTAAATCAAGAGAGAGAATTATTTCTAAAGTGTTTAGAAAAAGGATTAATGATTAAAAGGTGTTTTAATTATTAATGAGAATAATAAATGGGATAATAATAATAATATTTATGGGAAAATTTCAGCTGAAAATTTTGCCTATAAATACACTATTATAGACCCTATTTTTATTCCAACCCCAGAAACCCAAAAGTTTCAGAAAACCAAATTCTCTCCACCTCCTCCTCCTCCTAAAAGTCGTTTTCTTGGTGGATACCGGTGGAGTGCTTCACACTTGAGGAGCAACTGCTAAGGATCTCTGATCGTTGTCTCTGAATTATTTTAAAAGGTTAGATTCGATCCCTCGAATTTTTATTCACGATTTATATCCTTTTATTTGGATTTTGTATGTGTAAAAGTGTTTTTCCACGCCCCGCTGCGTTTAAAATCCAACAGATAACTCTAAACTTAAATATTTTCTGGTCATAGGATTACTAACTGGTAATTAATAATCCGCAAAGATCGGTACATACTATGCTTGCTTCATTATGAAGGATGTCTGTTCTAATAGACATTTGTGTGGTGACACTATAACTAGTATGTAGGTGCTTATTATGGAATAAGTTCATTGAACATGACTCGCACAGCTGAACAACTGATGGAGTTCACTCACGTGTCAGCAGTTGTTCACATAGTGATACTTGTACAAGTATCCTTAGACTTGAGGTCATCATAGTCATCTTGTGTACACTGAACTATGCTTTGGTTTAGTTCTTAGTCTCCAGGGACAAATATTAGGGCTCTTCTGGGTATAGGAATTTGTACACGAAGATAGTGTATGATCAATAAAGGATCTACCCCTTCCAGTGAAGGAAGCGAATGTTCAAGGCTGATCCACTTATGCTAGTTCAGGAATCTCTGGCCAGAGTGAATGAAATTAGAAAGGAGTTTCTAATTTGCATAGAACTACGCATAGTAAATGATAAGCAAGTGATTAAATTAGATAGGCTTGACACGAGATCCATGCCTTGTATTTAATCGAGATATTGTAGGGTAGAAGGAGTTTATTGTACGGTAACTATTCACTGACAGGTTCTTGGTATTCTAAGCAGTGAATTCATATTATCCGGATAGTCGCGATATGTTGAGAAGCATCACTCACGATGTAGAATAAATGTGATTAATTAATTAATCATATTTAATAAATTAGAGAATTTATATAAATAATGATAAAATAGTTTTATTATTATTTATTTCTACTACTGGCTTAATATTGAACCTACAGGGTCACACCATAAAAAGAGAATGATTTAATGGTGGAGGAATTAATTAATAATGGCTAATAATTATTTATTTGTGAAATAAATAATTAATTGGAAAATTTAATAATTGATTAAATGAGATTTAATTGATTATAAATTAATTAAGAAAAGTTCTTAAT
This sequence comes from Apium graveolens, assembly GCF_009905375.1. Classification (NCBI taxonomy): domain Eukaryota; kingdom Viridiplantae; phylum Streptophyta; class Magnoliopsida; order Apiales; family Apiaceae; genus Apium; species Apium graveolens. The sequence continues at coordinate 43,776,338 of NC_133649.1, forward strand.
ATTATTAATTAAAGGATTTAATTTTTGGAAATTAAATCAAGAGAGAGAATTATTTCTAAAGTGTTTAGAAAAAGGATTAATGATTAAAAGGTGTTTTAATTATTAATGAGAATAATAAATGGGATAATAATAATAATATTTATGGGAAAATTTCAGCTGAAAATTTTGCCTATAAATACACTATTATAGACCCTATTTTTATTCCAACCCCAGAAACCCAAAAGTTTCAGAAAACCAAATTCTCTCCACCTCCTCCTCCTCCTAAAAGTCGTTTTCTTGGTGGATACCGGTGGAGTGCTTCACACTTGAGGAGCAACTGCTAAGGATCTCTGATCATTGTCTCTGAAATATTTTAAAAGGTTAGATTCGATCCCTCGAATTTTTATTCACGATTTATATCCTTTTATTTGGATTTTGTATGTGTAAAAGTGTTTTTCCACGCCCCGCTGCGTTTAAAATCCAACAGATAACTCTAAACTTAAATAGTTTCTGGTCATAGGATTACTAACTGGTAATTAATAATCCGCAAAGATCGGTACATACTATGCTTGCTTCATTATGAAGGATGTCTGTTCTCATAGACATTTATGTGGTGACACTATAGCTAGTATGTAGGTGCTTATTATAGAATAAGTTCACTGAACATGACTCGCACAGCTGAACAACTGATGGAGTTCACTCACGTGTCAGCAGTTGTTCACATAGTGATACTTGTACAAGTATCCTTAGACTTGAGGTCATCATAGCCATCTTGTGTACACTGAACTATACTTTGGTTTAGTTCTTAGTCTCCAGGGACAATTATTAGGGCTCTACTGGGTATAGGAATTTGTACACAAAGATAGTGTATGATCAATAAAGGATCTACCCCTTCCAGTGAAGGAAGTGAATGTTCAAGGTTGATCCACTTATGCTAGTTCAGGAATCTCTGGCCAGAGTAAATGAAATTAGAAAGGAGTTTCTAATTTGCATAGAACTACGCATAGTAAATGGTAAGCAAGTGATTGAATTAAATAGGCTTGACATGAGATCCATGCCTTGTATTTAATCGGGACATTGTAGGGTAGAAGGAGTTTATTGTACGGTAACTATTCACTGAATAGGTTCTTGGTATTCTAAGCAGTGAATTCATATTATCCGGATAGTCGCGATATGCTGAGAAGTATCCCTCACGATGTAGAATAAATGTGATTAATTAATTAATCATATTTAATAAATTAGAGAATTTATATAAATAATGATAAAATAGTTTTATTATTATTTATTTCTACTACCGGCTTAATATTGAACCTACAGGGTCACACCATAAAAAGAGAATGATTTAATGGTGGAGGAATTAATTAATAATGGCTAATAATTATTTATTTATGAAATAAATAATTAATTGGCAAATTTAATAATTGATTAAATGAGATTTAATTGATTATAAATTAATTAAGAAAAGTTCTTAATATTATTAATTAAGGATTTAATTTTTGGAAATTAAATCAAGAGAGAGAATTATTTCTAAAGTGTTTAGAAAAAGGATTAATAATTAAAAGGTGTTTTAATTATTAATGAGAATAATAAATGGGATAATAATAATAATATTTATGGGAAAATTTCAGCTGAAAATTTTGCCTATAAATACACTATTATAGACCCTATTTTTATTCGAACCCGAGAACCCCAAAACCCAAAAAGTTTGGAAAACCCAATTCTCTCCACCTCCTTCCTCCTCCTTAACATCGTTTTCTTGGTGGATACCGGTGGAGTGCTTCACACTTGAGGAGCAACTGCTAAGGATCTCTGATTGTTGTCTCCAAATTATTTTAAAGGTTAGATTCGATCCATATGTTTTTACCACGATTTATATGCTATTATTTGGATTTTATGTGTGTAAAAGTGTTTTGCCATGCCCCGCTGCGTTTAAAATACAACAAGAGGTTGTTTGAATATTCTTCTTTTTCAAAATCAGACTAGTATCTTTATCAGATTTTGCTTCCAGGTCCATGATTGGCATATATATCTTTACAGAATCATCAACTTTAGGTTTACCCTTGAACCTTGGATCTACCTCTACTTGTGATTTGGCTTTGGAATCAATTTTGGTTGCCTCAGAGTTTGTCTTCTCTTTAATCACAATGCCCTTAGGCTTTGGAGGTTTTTTTGCAGTAATAGAAACTTTAGACTTGAATTTGATATTTTCTGCTTTAAGTCTGGTTTCTTCTTCCTTCAGACTTTCAAAGTCCATTCCTGGATTATCTTTGAGAAATAGTCTTTTTGAAATTTCTTCATCCAGCTTCTATATCTTGGGGTCTTGATAGTAGACTGTTGTTTCCTTCCCCTTGAACTTCAGTGTCTGCATAAACTTCTGTGATTCTTGACTTTCACCCTGTATCAGAATATCAGGCTTAGTCAGAACTTGCTTATCAGAACTTATTCTTTTATCAGCATCAGAGCTTGATCTCTGTGTAGAAGTTCCTGCTTTCCTAGATGAAGAACCTTTGCCTTGACCATGACCTCTACCCTTTTCAAAGTTTCCCTGGTCATCATTTCCATCATCCTTTTTCTTCAGTGCTAAATCAGTAGAGCATTTGGACTTAACCAACTTCTCCCCCTTTTTGAAATCATCAGGTAGTAGGAGAGAGAGAAGTAGTTCCACTGAAGATTGGATTTCATTAAGTTGAACTTGTTGAGAAGCTTGATTCTTTAGTACTTCATCAATCTGAGCTTGTTGTTTCTCCTGAGCTTTCTCAATAGCCTCAACTCTGCTAAAGGCAGGCTTGAAAAATCTGCTCTTATCCAGTTTAAAGTTCATGTCTTGCTGAATCAGTGTTTCTTGAATTTTGTTCACCTTAGTTGAGTTATTGAGTGTTGACCTTGAATGTTCCTGGTACTCAATGCAGTAACTCTGAGCTGTGCTTTGAAGTCATCATTCACCAGCATCTTATCAGCTTTAGCCAGGTGCTCAGCAAGAATATTTTCAGTAGGATCAAAATCAACTTTGTTCCACTCCTGGATCCATTCCCTTCCTCTATTAGTTTCACTCCAAGGTACTAGTGTATCCTCTCTCACAAACTTTTTAATCAAATTAGCTTTATCAACTGTTTGTAGAGGTGCATGTTCTGAAGGACCAGCTGCATCAGCATATTCATTTATAGTAGCTTCACCGGTATGTTCAACATTTATTTCAACAGAACTTACAGAATCTTCAGTATCAGCAACTTGGGATAGAATTACTGTATGTGAAGCAATAGAAGATTCATCTGCATGAACATCAACATCTAGCAGTGGAGTTGCTGGTGGAGTGTGTTGAAAAATGGTTAAAACTTCCAAGTATAGAACCTCAGGCACATTCAAGTTGTGAATATCTATTTCAGCACTTATACCTTGATTATCAGCATGTACTTGACCAATGATAGGAGATACATGAGGTGTAGGCATTGGTGATGTAGCAGTCTCTGGCTCTTGAATTGGAGATTGTGGAGGTGTAGATTCAGTGGCTTTAGCAAATTCTGGTTGTATAGATGGAAGGGATTCAACCACAATTGGCTCCTTTAGGATCAGAGATTCCTGATCCCCTTCCTTAGATGCTGCTTCCATATCCTCTGAATCTGACTTAGCTATGTCCCTGTTAGCTCTTTGTTTCTTCAATCTCTTCAAGGGTGGAGAGACTTTGGAAGCTTTGTCATCGGAATTTATCTTTCTAAGCCTTTTGAGGGGCCTAGAACTCCCAGTTTCCTTTATTTTCTGAGGAGACACTTCCTCAGCTGCTTCAGCAACATGTTCTGATGGTTGAACCTGTGCTTCATCATCAGATTCATCTCTCAGAATCATCTTCCTTCTCTTTTGTTGTGTCTGAGGTACAGTCTTTGTCCTCTTTGCTCTAGAAGAAGAAGGCTTCACTGTAGGTGCTGATGGTTGATTGGTATGTGCTGATGTTTGTGGTTGATGTGTTAGGGGTAATGGTTGGTTCTGATCGCTGTTGTATGTTGGTGGGTTGGACATTAGGATATAGCCATGAATAGGTATAATAATCAGCATTTATCAGAGCTTGCTTTACTGATAAAGGAATCCTAAGTGGTCTCAAAACTCCCTTCTTGTTGTCAGCAGTTAAGAGATCAGTAAAAGCCCTCTTAGCTAACCTAAAAGGTTCTATTTGTTCACTTGCTAGTTGTGGTTCATCTGATGTACAGTAGCTGTAAATTAACTGACGGAACCTAGCAAAGTAAACTACATTCCTGTCCCCTTTCTTTCTATCTCCTATAAAACATAACACAATCTTTGCATAATCAAAATGAGACTAGTTTAGGAGGGCATACCCAATTTGTTGTGTTAGAATAGGAATGGCATAAAAATTTAAGCCCTTGTTGGCAAACATCTTCGTGATGCAATCGAAGAAGAAGCTCCATTCCTTTCGAATATATGGGCGTTTGAGTTGACCCAACTTAGCCAAACTCTGTTCATACCCAAGATTAGCCATCATTTGATGTAGCAATGGCTCCTCCACAGCAGAACTGAATTGACAATTTTGAGGTAGGTGTAAAGCTTTTCGAACTGTTGCCGGAGTAACAACATACTCAAACTCATGTGCTATAAACACGATACTTGGAGTCCCATTCTTACCACCATCATCATAAAGTCTTGTACGCCAAAATGTCAGAACTTGAGTTCCAGATAAATAGGATGGCTATGTCAAAGCGAACCCAATTTCACTATGAGATAAGAAATCCTGTATAAAATGAAGTTTCGAAGGAGCTTCACTCTTAGTGAGAATGGCAGCATAGTTGTTGGGGACGAACTTTACTCCATTAAAGATTATCCTTGGGTGCCATTGAGAAATAAGTGAGAAAGAAGAGTGTCTGAAAGGTGTTTGATAAAATGTCCGGAGAGAAAACCGTTAGAGAATATGAGAGAATAAGAAAAAGAGAGAGAGTATAGAATACAAAAGTAAATAAAAGATTTAAAATCTTTTCTCTCTTTTACTTATACACGCTCCACTTGACAGCAGTTTTTGAGAAGTGGAACAAACTATACACCTGTCAGCCATGCAGTAGTTAAGACAAAAGTTAATGGGCACGGGAAATAAGTAATGATTACTATGCACATGCAGTTTTTCAAAAAAAAACTATTCCCACTAAACAAATGATTATTACTGTCTTTATCTCACATAAACCAATATTCTGATAAAATATAACCGTTCAAGTATTGACTTAAAAATAAATGAAGGAAATAATTACTGCCACGTCACCATCAGAACTTGATTATTATCAGGATTTAAAAGTCATCAGAATATGGCTCCTTCACTCAAAAAGTGAATGTTTATTTCTGTAATTCTTCACACAAATACTGATATGGTTTCAACAGAACTTAATCATCAGAACTTCCATCAGAACTTGTCCTCAGAATTTATGCAACTGACACTTAAACTGTTCATCTAAAACAACATTGATCACATAGTAATTTTCATCATTCATATGGAGTGTAAGTGCGTGCTTTAAGCTAAATATCAGACAAAGAGTAAAGTCTGATTCACTTCAGTTGTAATAACTCGAATTTTAGAGACCTTGTAAAACATTTAATGAATAGTAACCCTGAAAGCCGGGAAAAAAAACTTTTGAGCCCACACTATGTAGTGCATGAGAAAATGAGTTTCGGAATTGATATTACGACTATACGTACCAAATGAGTGTATGTAAACGCTATTAGTTTTCGAAGAAAACGAACTTTGAAAAACGACCGTATTTACAACTTATCGAGGATTACAAGAATCACAATATAATTACGAGATTAAAATCCCACGGATTTATATTCAAGTAGGATAAATAAAATATAAGGAATAAATACGAAAGGAGTTACATCGTGAACCATTTACGAGTAAGTATTACGGAGAACGTTTAAGTAACCGAGCGAACGCCTAAACGATTAAATAAACGTAACACACTAACTAAACCATGGTAAGGAAGTAACCATGGTTCCTTCATCAAATAGTGAGCTAACCATAGGATGACCAAGCTAGCTAGCAAATAGTGAGATGAGGAAGCTAACCTTATAGTTTAGCTTGTAAGCTAGAAAGCTACAAAGATATGTCCATGGATTTGGCAACAAGGAATAAACCTAGAATACTATACTAGGAAGAATAAAATCAAGTTTCAAGATATCAAGTCACCTTCCAAGAATAAACCTATCCAAAGCATCCAAGAGAAGCAACCAAGTAGTATAAATACCCCCCCCATCCCCATTTGTTCCATTCGGCCCCAAGGAAGAAAAAGGAAGAATTGGAATTCAAAACTCCAAGTTTAAGCTCTTGTAAAGTCACCCAATTAAATTCCAAGCCTCCTAGTAACTAAACTAAGGTAAGAAAATTCTTTCATCTCTTTTTATCAAGTTTTGATGGGTGGAATAAATTCAAGAAACTCACTAGTGAATAGTATGAATAGTAACCTCTCTTTGGTTTCTTGATTTCAATGGTGGTTTTAGGTTCTAAAAATCATACCAAGCACTTCCATGCCTCCACCATCCTCAAGAATACATCTCAAGCTTTCAAGAAAGGTAAAAATCTTTGGCTCAACTTTATTTAAGGTTCATTTTTAAGATCCATTTAGTATGTGGTAGTAAACCTAGCTTACTAAGTACTATTGATGAAATCTTGATGATTAAGTTAAGTAGATTTAAGATTGGTTGTTGTTGCCTCAAGAATATGATGTTCTTGAGTGGAGTTTGTGTGTTGATGATGATATGATGATTGTTGGTGGTTGTGTTGATAGTTAGGGCATAAACGGAACCCCGATCGTAAACGTAACTTCGTTAAAATCAACAAACCGTAACTTTAAGTTTCTGCAGAAAGTCCCGAAGTTTTAAACTGTAGATTCTTGAAAAATAACCTTTGTTTAGGATAGAAAATGTTATAAGGATCTTTTAGGCGCTTGAATCGCTTGATTCCGATTTACGGATCAAAAGTTATGGTCATTTTAGTATAAGTGATTTACGCGACAAAAAACTGCTACAAATTATGAACTTTGAAAATATAAAGGATAGACATAAAAGTATTCATAAATCATGAAATTTTTACAGAGAGTAACATATTGAGTTTCCTAACTGCCATAAAAATTTCAAGTGAAAATAATGATTCTCAATTTTATAAAAATGTCGGAGCCGAGACCGCGCGAGTAGAAGCCAAGAGAATCCATAAGCGGAGCCGACAACGATAATGAGAATGAACCCAAGATACTTAGGAAAATGAAGTAACCATAATGTGATTATGACTTAAAAGAAATGTTAATGGTGGTATGAGTTGAGAGGGTGCATAATGAGTAGCGCATGAGTGCGAGTTACCGTAAATTAGAACGGAACCTAACGAAATGAAATTTTGTTTATGGTTATAGATTTCCGAGCGGAACCTAGAGCATCCTCCACCTCGAGATACCCAGAAAAGTTTACAAACCCAACTCCATTTTTTACTGTTGTATTGTGAAAAGATTTTTTTACTATTATCGCATAAATACCATGTTTGCCATGATACGTAGTTGTTGAATTTCGCATAATGTAGCGATGTTGTACGATAAATATATATCGTGAAATGTTATTTCGCTTTAAGCGTGACGTATTATATAAGACCGAGAATCGGTCGGGATTTAAGACAAAACCCGGGAATCATTCCGGAGATATTATAGGACGGTTATAAGTCCATAGTAGTATTTTTTAAAGGGACTCATCGTCTACTTACGAAACATTTAAACACCTCGAACTTTTATTAAAATGATTTCCCAACGATCATATTCCCTCAACTATATTTTATTGTTCGGATAATAAATACTATATACTTATTCCTTTATTATGGGAGTAGTATACTCCAACGTTTATTTATTTCAAACCCGATTAATCATTATAGATTATTAATTACATAGACACAAACTAGTTGAGGAATATTATTTTAAATAAACCTTCTAGAGAGTAAACTCATTCGAGGTTTAATTATTTATTGACTATTATTTAATGAATTATTATTCTTAAAAGGGTTTATTATTGATTTAAAAATCATAGATCCTAATTTAAAATATACTTCTGATTACAAAATATCATTCGAATAATTTCAGATCGTCAGTGAATATTATCCCGACTTATTAATATATTGAATATAGTTTCGAAAAGAAACTTTTTCCCCCGTAATAATTATCTGTTGACAACGGTCAACTCACATCCTTAGTACTTCCTCCGAAATTCTCGGAAGTACGTATATGCATATATATACACTTATATCTTAAAAAGATAAGCTATTTCTATCAACAAGCAAAACGCTTGAGGAACTTCGATGTGGTTCGAGTTCTCGAGATTGATAGAATTTTTTTAAAGGACAAGGGAGGGGTAGACTCTGGTACTATGTGTGCTAGATGGGCTACAAAAGGTACCGCAGGCGAAGGTACTCAGTGTACTCAGGAACTTGTGAAGTATATGTATACCCGAAAATGGGACACGTAGCCCAAATGTGGCAAGAGTGATACCCGAGGGATGACGGTTTCGTCCTTCTACTAGTAGAAAAGGTTACTATTTCCGTAGTACGACTGATCATCGTATGCGGTGGCTCCGGTGAATGTCCAAACTCTTCCAATTGGAATTGAAATACAATACCGTAACCCAAGCCTAGGTGCTGGGATTACTATTAAGGTATTCGCGGGTTATTAAAACCCCCTTAAAGAATTGTCTTCGTAAGAAGGTGTGTGACACCAAGGAAAATAATTTTCGAATAAAACATATATATAATATATGATGTTATCATACAGTCATTTCCATACTGTACATTATTATGCTGAGCATTATAGCTCACACTTGTTTTCTTAAATTGACACAACACAACAGTGAATCAAGATGCCTGCCAGGAGAACCACAGCCAGGAAACGGGTAGGAAATGGCCAGCTGTTCCGTAGATTGTTTGGTGTTGTACCACAGGTAGTCAGAATAAGCTGGATTAGTTTTTAGTTGTTTATAGTTCGGCTTATTTATAAGTATGATTTATGTAAGATAAGAAACAAGAAACGTTTATTTGGCCGGCCGACTAGCCTTACCTAAAGGTCACTCCCCGGTAAGATTAATTACTTTTGGATTGTAATAAATATCACTTGATGGTTAACAATTACTCTAGTTATGATGGTTCGTTTTCAAGACAATAACTTGTAAGTGTGTGTATGATAAGTGTGGGGTCGTGAAGTGTGCGTATTTATATATTATAGTGTAAGTTGTGTGAGTTTAGATGGCGTGGCTTCCGAGACTCCTGACCCCGGGTTTTGGGGCGCCACATCGGTACATCTTAGAAATAAGGCATAACTAAGAACTTTGCTTAAAATCTGTCATTAGTCTGAAGTCTACTATAGAATGAGTTCATGCATGAGTCCACCTCAACTGTTTTGTGCTCATTTTATGCATATTTTGAAATTCCTTTTTACAGTGGCTTCTCAGTGTAAGGGAGTCACGACTGCTTATCATAATTTACCCTGTTATCAGAGTATTTCTCCAGTAATCAGAGAATGTGAAAAGTTGCCAAGAAAATTTTTATTTTGCTTTTCTAATGCATATTACTTAATACCAACAATGCACTTGGGTCTTCCCATCCATATACATTTTTCTCTAGATCTCAAAGGAGTACATGATATTTATTTCTTTTCTTTTCTTTTCTTTTCCTTTTGATAAGTGAGGCTTATCAGAACTTAGTACATCCATAAGATTTACCAACATCAGAACTTAACAGATAAGAAGCACTATTCTAGTTTGTTACTTAGTAATTAGATACACAAAGTAAACCTAACTAAGCTCAATATCAGAATTTGCTTGTGTTAAAAGATTTCCACATAAACAATTACTTCGAACATGGGATCTTTAGTATATTAAAGACTACTAGATCAGCATCTAGCACAGGTATCCTCATTGGATTGAATAGTCACAGAAACATTCATATCACTATCAGAGTTTAGAAATTCATATCACACAACAATCAGCACTTAGTAAATTTCAATTTAAGCAAAGATTACATAAAGATAGTAATATCTGTAAATACTGATCATAAAGTCTGATGTATCAGAACATACACTAAGCATATTTAGAGAAAGAACCTGAAACCATTCCAAGTTCATTTACCAATTTTGTAAAAGTAGCTTCACATAGTGGTTTTGTGAAGATATCTGCTAGTTGTTGATCTGTTGGAACAAAATGCAATTCCACTATACCTTCCATCACATGCTCCCTTATGAAGTGGTACCTAATGCTGATGTGCTTTGTCATTGAGTGTTGAACTGGATTACCTGTCATAGCAATAGCACTTTGATTATCACAGTATATAGGGATTTTAGAAAATTTTAATTCATAATCAAGTAACTAATTCTTCATCCAAAGAATATGTGCACAACAGTTTCCTGCAGCAATGTACTCTGCCTCTGCAGTTGATATGGAAATTGACTTTTGTTTCTTGCTAAACCAAGAAACTAATCTGCCTCCAAGAAATTGGCAGCTTCCACTTGTGTTAATCCTGTCAAATTTGCACCCTACAAAATCTGCATCTGAGTAACCTATTAGCTTAAAGTCCGATTCCCTAGGATACCACAATCCCAGATCAGCTGTACCCTTAAGGTACTTGAAAATTCTTTTCACAGCTGTTAAGTGAGGTTCTCTTGGATCTGCTTGAAATCTTGCACAGACAGGTAGCATACATAATATCAGGTCTACTTGTAGTTAGATAGAGTAGTGGGCCAATCATACCTTTGTAATCAGTAATATCTACTGATGTACAAGTATCCTTATCCAATTTTGTTGCAGTGGCCATAGGAGTGGATGCACTTGAACAGTCTTGCATTTCAAATTTCTTCAACAAATTTCTGGTGTACTTAGATTGACAAATAAAAGTTCCTTCTTCATTCTGCTTGACTTGAAGGCCCAGAAAATAGCTAAGTTCTCCCATCATACTCATTTGATATCTTGACTGCATTAGCTTGGCAAACCTTTTACAAATTCTGTCATTTGTAGAACCAAAAATGATATCATCAACATATATCTGCACCAAAAGTAAGTCCTTTCCATGGTTGAGATAAAATAAATTTTTATCAATAGTCCCTCTGTTAAATCCACTTTCCAGAAGAAACTGAGCTAATGTCTCATACCATGCTCTTGGAGCTTGCTTAAGGACATAAAGTGCTTTATCAAGCCTGTAGACATGATTAGGAAATTTTGAATCTACAAAACCTGGAGGTTGTTCAACATATACTTCTTCTTCCAATTCTCCATTAAGAAAAGCACTTTTTACATCCATTTGAAAGACTGTAAACTTTTTATGAGCAGCATAAGCCAAAAATATCCTTATGGCTTCCAATCTAGCAACTGGTACAAATGTTTCATCATAATTAATTCCCTCATGTTGAGAGTATCCTTTTGCAACCAGCCTTGCTTTATTTCTTGTAATTATGCCATCACTATCAGTTTTGTTTCTGAACACCCATTTTGTACCAACAACTGATCTTTTATTTGGTCTTGGCACTAGGGTCCAGACTTTATTTCTTTCAAATTCATTTAACTCTTCCTGCATTGCTTGCACCCAGTCAGCATCTTGAAGAGCTTCTTCCACTTTCTTTCGTTCAGCCTGAGAAAGAAAAGAATGATAGAGATATTCATTTGATGTTTATGTTCTAGTTCTAATACCTGCTTCAGGATCTCCTATAATCAAGTCAGGTGTATGTGCTTTAATCCACTTCCTTACAGATGGAAGATTATCTCTAGAACTGGATGCTCCCACATGATCCATGTTGTCTCCATCAACATTTTCTGATGCTCCCCCTGAAATCATGAACTCTGAGTTGGATCCTTCAGAATTGAGTTTCCAGAATTATCAGAACTTCGCCCATCAAGAACTTGATGAATCAGAATTTGAGTTTCCAGAATTATCAGAACTTGGCCCATCAAACTTGATGAATCAGAACTTGAAGAGCCTGTTCTAGGTTCTGATACTTCTTGAGATGTGGTTGGATCTTCAATATGCTCCCCCTGCAGAGGAGCATTTTCCTTTGGTGTAGTCACTACAGGTTCAATAACATCAGAGTTTGCAGTATCAGGATTTAGACTATCAGAATTTACAGAATCAGAATTTAAAGCTTCATTCTCAAATCTCAGCTGATCATGATCATTGAAATATTCAAGTCCGGTAATCTTCTTATCATCAAAAGAGACATTGATAGATTCCATGACAACCCTTATTCTTAAATTGTAGACTCTGAAGGCTTTTTTGGAAAGTGGATATCCAACAAAAATTCCTTCATCAGCTTTTAGATCAAATTTGGATAGCTGTTCAGGATGAGTCTTAAGAACAAAACACTTGCATCCAAATACATAAAAGTACTTCAGATTTGGCTTATTTTTCTTCACCACCTCATATGGTGTTTTTCCATGCTTGTTGATAAGTGTTGCATTCTGAGTAAAACAAGCAGTCTGCACAGCTTCAGCCCAAAAGTAGGTTGGTAACTTTGCTTCATCAAGCATAGTTCGTGCAGCTTCAATAAGAGTTCTATTTTTTGCTGTGGAGTTCCAGGAGCAGAGAATTCCTGCTTTATTCCATGGTCTTTGCAGAACTCTTCCATAATCAAATTCTTGAACTCAGTGCCATTATCACTTCTTATGATTTTAACAGAGTCTTTGACCAATTTATCCAGTTGATTGACATGATCAATCAAGATAGTTGTAGTTTCACTTTTTGTGTGCCAGAAATACACCCATGTGTATCTAGTAAACACATCTACTATGACCATAACATATTTCTTATTTGCAATAGACATGACATTTACTGGACCAAATAGATCAACATGTAGTAGGTGATAAGGCTCAAGAATTGAAGATTCATTCTTGCTCTTGACTGAAGATTTTCTTTATTTTGCCTTTTGACATGAATCACAAAGGCCATCAGGAGCAAATACTGATTTTGGCAGTCCTCTCACAAGATCTTTCTTGACTAGTTCATTTATATTGTTGAAATTTAAATGAGAGAGTGTCTAGTGCCAATCCCAGCTTTCTTTAATTGATGCTCTACTTAACAGACAGATTGCAGAACCATCAGAACTTGTTGAAAGCTTGGCTTCATAAATGTTACCATGCATGTATCCCTTTAGAACAACTTTGCCTGTAGATTTGCTTACAACTTCACAGTGTTCTTCAAAGAAATCCACATGATAACTTCTGTTACAGATTTGACTAACACTCAGCAGATTGTATTTAAGTCCTGAGACTAGAGCTACATTTTCAATTATGACATTCCCAGAATTGATATTTCCATATCCCAGAGTTTTTCCCATGTTGCCATCGCCATAAGAAACTCCTGGGCCAGCTTTCTCCACAAAGTCTGATAGCAGGGCTTTATTTCCAGTCATATGTCCTGAACATCCACTGTCCAGAACTAGGATGTTTTTCATGTTGCCCTGCAATCACAAAGACCACTAATGATTAGTTTTAAGGACCCAAACTGTCTTGGATCCTTTGGCCTTATTAAGTTTGTTAACATTTGTAGCGGATTTAACATCAGAGTTTATGTTAACATTTTTCTTATCAGAATTTACAGTATCATACTTTACATCAGAACTTACACTAGAAGGAATAATGCTAACTTTCTTCAAAGAAGGTTTTATTTGATAATAATCATAGTACAAACTATGATATTCCTTACAAGTATAAATGGAATGCCATAAACTAGCATAATGAAAACAAGGATTTTGTGGTTTAAACCTAACATTCTGACTCTTAACTCCTGATTTAGGAGGTAAAGAATTTATATCCTTATTCTTCCTGTAAAAAAGAAGTAAGATGGTTAGTGTTTCTACAGTTATTGCATTTCTTTCTAGGAGCATTATGAACAGACTTATAATTATTGCTTTTGTTCACACCTTCCTTTCCATTCCTATTTTTCCTAGGTGGCTTAACCTTGTTAACATCCTTAATCTCTTTCAGCTTGTACTTAAGCTACTTCTTTGTCATTAAGCCTATGTTAACTTCAGCTGGTTTATCCCGTTTTAATTTGTCAGAAGTTGACTCTGCCTTAACTTCTGTATCATTATCTTTCATCTTTTCAGAATCAGACTTTACAGTTTTAGCTACAAACTTGACATGATTTACCCTTGGCTTATTAGTCTGTTTAATAATAATTGGCTTAATTTGTTCAGTTCCTATTTCACTTTTATCATCTTCATAGCCTAAGCCCTCTTTCCAGTTTCCACTACTTAACAAATTCTGAGTTGTTCTTCCAGAGTTAGTCCAAGTCCTGATAATCTCTCTTTCCTTTTCTAACTCAATTTTTAGAGATTGATTCAATTTTAACAATTCATCTTTAACATAAAAAGCATCATCTCTTTCTTTCTGAGTTTGATGGAACATAACTAACTCCTTTTCTAAATAGTCATTCCTTTTTTAAAGGCCAGATTTTCAGAAGTTCACCTATCACATGTTAAGGTCTGATCTCCATAGCTAATGAATATGATTTTAAGATAAGATCTCAACTCAGTAATATCATTAGTATGAAAAGCATAAGTTGTTTGAGGTACCTTCAACTCAGCAGCTTTAGAACTGCTATCAGCATTTGCCATTAAGACATAGTTCACCTCATGTTCAGAATCTGAAGTGTCTGTCCAGCTTTTCTTCTTTGTGACAAGAGCCTTGCCTTTGTCACCTTTTCCTTTCTTGTAATCAGGAGATATGTGGCCCTTCTCACCATAATTGTAGCATTTAACATTTGAGTAATCTCCTCTGTCAGACTTTCCTGCTTTGCCTTCAGATTTTCTGAATCCATTCTTATCAAACTTCCACTTTTCCTGGAAAATTTCTTTCCCCTTCTGAATTTCCTGTAGGCTATCTTTGTGATACCCTTCACCATAAGAGCACACAATTTCATCATCTCTTCATCAACATCCATCTCAGATAGACTTTCAGAATCCTCATCACTATCAGAGCTTGATGACTCAGTATCAGACTTTGTGATGAGAGCCTTTCCTTTGCCTTTCTTTGAGGCAGCCACTTTGGGGGATTCCTCCTCAGCCTTAAGAGCAACTGTTCTTGACTTTCTCCCATGTCTCTTGCTTCTTTGATCCATCTCAAGTTCATGAGTTTTGAGCATACCATAAATTTCATCAAGAGTAGTTTTATCAAGAGCATAGTTGTCTCTTATAGTAGTTGCCTTCAAGTCCCAACTTTCAGGAAGAGCTAGAAGGAATTTAAGATTAGTATCTTCAAGATCATATTCCTTATCCACCAGTGACAGATCATTCAAGAGTTTGACAAATCTGTCATGTAAACCAGTTAATGACTCATCAGGTTTTGAGTCAAAGTTCTCATACTCTTGAGTGAGTATAGTCCTCATGTTCTTCTTAATTGAATCAGTTCCCTGGCATTTTGTCTCCAAGGCATCCCATATCTCCTTTGCAGTCTTAAAGTTAATTACCTTGTTTGACATGATATTATCAATGGCACTATGTAATAAATGCCTTACCTTTGCATCCTTGGCAATAGATGAGATATCTTCAGCCGTATATTCAATTTTCTCCTTTAGTACAGTCATTGCTGGCTGATCTGCAACTACAACAGAGAGCTTGGTTGGCTTATGTGGTCCTACATTAATTCTGTCATGGTATTCTGGATCTGTAGCTTCCAGAAACATAGTCATCCTCACTTTCCATATGGGATACTCAAAAGGTTTCAGTATGGGATCCCTAATAATCTCATATCGATTATGGATTTGAGTCTTTAGAGTTTCTTCTGTTTTGGTGGGCTTGGTTGGAGTTTGTTCTTCTTCAGACATGTTTGTTTTGGATCTTTACTGTATATGTGTTAACAGATAGGCTCTGATACCACTTGTTAGGTGACACACACTGTAGAAGGGGGTTGAATATAGTGAATACTACAATCAAATCGAATTAAGAACACAAGTATGTAACACAGAATAATCATATTAATAAAACAGTATTACAATGGAACTGTTCTCTCTCAGTGATGGACAAATATCACGAGAGCTGCTAGGGTTACAATGAATAATATTCTCGATTACAGTAACACATCTAGTGTAAACCCTATTCTATGTTTATATACCACACATTTACAAGATAATCTTCTAATTGATATCGAATATAAGTCTACATCCTAAAATATATCAATTAGTTATCTTTTCCTCCAAGTCTTCTATTCTTCATAGAATTCTTCTCCATGCATATCTCTTCTTGTGTTTGTCTTAATCTTCTTCCTTCAATCATCCGCCTTCCTTATCTGAATGTCTTCTTAAGTCCTCATATTATCTTCTGATATCTTAAGTTCTGATAACTTAAGTTCTGATATCTTAAGTTCTGACTTCAGTATAAGTACTGATTTCCAGTTAAGTCCTGGTTTGTGCTGTTAGTCAAGATCTGAAAACTAAACACAAATCATTATTAGACATGACATCACAAATATATCTAACAAGCATAGGTTGTGCTTATTCGTCTTATTTGCATCGCGAACATGTAAGATAGCCTATTAATCTCTTATGAAGCGACAGTGTATCTTGAGATTTAGAACTTGCCATGCTAGCATAGGTTCATGTATTGTATGCATGATTAGTGGGTAAGTCTAACTGTTTTACTTGCCCTGTGTAATCCTAATTAATAACTTGCGTTTTAATCATTATGTTATCAAATTCTGTAGACATATAGAGTCTCAACATAATTGATGCCTATACAACTTCTATCTTAATTTTGGATGCTTGGTAGAATGGTATTCGTTCAACGGAAGTTGGAGTTTATCAGTTTCGTGTTGTTCGATTAATATCATCACCATTACATGCTAAGGGTAATAACAATAACTATTGAATGAAGTAGTAATGAAGTTATGATCTCATGTGTGTTTAATATTGTTAATTCAAGTGTTTAATTCTCGTAGTTATTATTAGTTAATCAACCTTAATTGTTATTGTCTTGACATTAAAGAATAATCATACATTGGTGAGTAAGTGTTAATTAGATATAATTAATCAGAGTCTCTATGGGAACGAACTAGAAATCATTCTATATTACTTGCGAACGCGTATACTTGCATGATTTATTTAGCGCATGCTTTGTGCCTAACAAGTTTTTGGCACCGCTGTCGGGGACACGGTGTTAATTTGTTTAGTTTATGTACTTGCCATCAGTGGTCATTAGGATTCATTGATTAATACTTGTTACTTACTGCTTCCGGTTATGTTTCAGGTACTCTAGCGAGCGTTTATACAAACATGTTCTTGCACTCGCAAGAGAAATCTGGATAAAGCTGTGGAGACAGATACAGCTCTTGACTTTCCGGAGAAGATAGTTTTTGAAGATTCAGATAAAGAGAGTGAAAAGAAAGAACTTGAAATAATGGGTGATCGTATAGTTCAAGCTCATCCAGCTCTTATGGACTTTTCTCGGCCTAAAATTGATGACATTCAGTCAAGCATCATTCATCCGGCTATTCAGGCCAATACTTTTGAAATTAAGCCAGGCACTATTCAAATGGTGCAGAATTCTGTTTCTTTCAGAGGTGCTGCGACTGAAGATCCTAACATGCATATCAGGAATTTTGTCGAGATCTGTAGTACTTTCAAATATAATGGTGTTACTGATGAGGCTATCAAGCTCAGGCTTTTCCCATTCTCTCTGAGGGAAAAAGCTAAGGACTGGTTACATTCTTTACCAGCTAGGTCCATCACTACTTGGGAAGATCTTGCGCAAAAGTTTCTGGTGAAGTTCTATCCAATGGCCAAGACTGTAGCTATGAGGAGTGCTCTTACTCAGTTTGTGCAGCAACAAGGAGAATCTATATGCGAAGCTTGAGAGCGCTACAAGGAGATGTTGAGAAAGTGTCCACATCATGATATGCCTGACTAGATGGTGATCACTGGTTTCTACAATGGTTTGGGGGCCCAATCTCATCCTATGCTCGATGCAGCTTCTGGAGGCGCCTTGTGGGCCAAAAGCTATACTGAGGCCTATAATCTTATTGAAACTATGGCTACAAACGAGTATCAAAACCCAACTCAAAGAATGATGCCTGGGAAGGTAGAAGGTATTCTGGAAGTTGATGCAGCTACAGCTATTGAAGCGCAGCTACAGGCGCTGTCTATGAAGGTCGATTATTTAGCCAACTATGGAGTAAATCAAATAGCTAGTGTCCGTGAGCTTTGTGCAGGCTCTCATGCTACGGATCAGTGTTCTCTTGTTAATGAATATGTTCAGTATGTGAATAATTTTCAGCGACCGCAGTAGCCTGTGCCCGCTATTTATCATCCTAATAACAGAAATCATCCCAATTTCAGCTGGAGCAATAATCAAAATGTTGTTCAGCAACCATATCAGCAAGTTGCAAGTAAACAGTTTAATCTACCTGGATTCCAGCAACCTTAGCAATTTGCTCAAAGGCAATCATATCCTCAACAAGGAGGTGCTGCTCCACCTTCTAGTGCTGATTTTGAGGAGTTAAAGCTGTTGTGCAAAAGTCAGGCTGTTTCTATCAAGACCTTGGAAAATCAAATTGGACAAATAGCCAATGCCTTGCTCAATCGTCAACCTGGCACACTTCCCAGCGATACTGAAGTGCCAGGCAGGAAGGATGTTAAGGAGCAAGTCAAATGTAATAACCCCAATTTTTGGAATTTTTGAAACACGGATAAATAGTAACTTTTGTTGATGATCCTGATTAAGGAAAATTATCAGACCACGCTATATAAGAGTACTTTTATGGAAATTCTAAGATCATATTAGTATTCCATAAAGTAAATGAGTGTATGTAAAGGTCGTTAGAATTCGAATCCGGACACTTTGATTTTTCCCGAAAATCCACCAGATACCGAAAGAAATGAGTATAAGGTAACATGATTAAAAGGATTTAAATTCAAGGATTATAAGAGAGGATCATAAAAGGAATATAAAATATTGAGAAAGGTTTAAGGGAACCCAAGTAATAAGATCCCAGATATGATCCTTCAAACGATGAACGAGAACGAAAGTTAAGTGAACCGTAAAACAAATTAGCGACCAAGAGACAAGCTTGTACAAGAAGCCAAGGATTGTGACATCATCAAACCACAAGGAAAGGACATGTGTTAAAAAGGTGACACAAGCATGGTGACATAAGCATGACAAAAAGAAGTGTGTTATTGGTTGATTCTTGGCCATGCAAAAGTTACCATGGTAAAAGATCAAAATTTGCCAAGCCAAAAAGGAAATCAACCAAGTAAAATATCATAACACAAAAATTAAAAATTTGACTTTGCTCCCATGAAGAGAAGCTCTCGGCCAAAACAAACCCAGCAACTTGAAATTGTCATATCTCCTTCAATACTCACTCAAATGTTGTGTTCTATAACTCGTTGGAAAGGTATTGAGATGGCCTACAACTCTTGTTCACAAGTATCGTCCAAATAAGCATGGAAAGACCCTCATTTTTACAGTTCTTTAAATCGTACTTTTAGAAATTTCAAAGCCTAATTTTGTGTTCTTGATTTCTTTGGAAAGATCAAGCTTGTAGGAGGCTCCCTAAGGCTTCCTAGCAACTTAACACCTACCAAGGAAGGTATAAACTTCAAACCATAGCCTTTAATTTTACTATTAGTGAGTTTGATGGTTTGTTTTCAAAATGAGAAGCATGATCTTTGATTATTAGTAGTTTGATTTGAAATTGGAGCGATTTGGTGAATGAATCTTGTTATAGTTAATAGAACTTGATTGTGGTTGGTTGAGATGAAGAATCTGGACAATAAGTACTGGTATAGTATTATGTAGTTGAGGTTTTGATGTGTTAATAATTGTGGGTTGTTTGGTGAGGTTTTGGTGTAGTGAGAAACTTGGAAAACTCGTAAATATTGCCGTCGTAATGCCCGTTTTCCTTAGACTGTTGTACATGAATCTCGGACCAGATAACTCACTGACCAATCTTTAAATTTGCCATGTTTAGCTAGATCATGTCGTAAGCTTTATTTTGGTATGTGGTTCGCTTGGATCCGATTTACGGTTTAGGAGAAATGACCGTTTTAAGTAACGGCGTTTCACGAACGAACCTTTACCCCTCACTTTACTTTGATACCTTGGTTAAGGCCCTTAAATGACTAATTGGAGTATGAAACAATTATGTAAAGTGGATTAGGAAGTTGGTAGAGTACTCGCAAAAGAATCGCCTTAAAATTCTTAATGGTTAATTTATTAAAAATGGTGGAGCCGAGGGTAATCGAACGACTTATGTGATTCGTTAAGCGTTGGAGTGACCATAAGCGAACGTTAGGGTTCAATTGGTTAAAGTCTAGTTTCTTAAGCGACCGGGGTTTAATTCTGACTTATGTTGTTGTTCATAGGTTATCGGACCCACTCTAAGCTTAAGTCTATCCGGGAAAACTCAGGCAAGTTTTCTACCCGTTATACTTTTGTTGTGATGTATACATATGTATATGCATTATCTTCTGATAGATGTATGGTGGTTAATTAGCAAATCTTGCGATATATTGGAGCATGTGATATGATATATATGCATGTCTATTTCGTAATCTTGATACATATTGTTGATTCAATTGCTTATAAGTTGCATAATACCTATGCTAGAGATAAGCAGTAGTTGCGTATACCCTTAGTATAGGGGACCCAAAGGTGAACATTTTCTAAAACCGGGAGTCGATGTTCCCGAGTATATTATATATATATTTATATATATAGATATAGTTTTCAAAATTATGAATCGAATAAGGTTTATTCGATAACTTTATTTTATTAATGAATATTATTTTGAATATTCATTCGAGGGCTTATGACTCCGTCTATTTTATTAATGAATATTATTTGAATATTCATTCGAGGACTTATGACTCCGATTATTTACTAATTATTGTTCTTTTTTTTATTAAAGAATAATGTGTCGATAATCAAACTCACTTTTGATTATTCAAATAAAGATCCTACTTTCGTATAAGTATATCTTTGGTTATTTAATATTCATTTCAATTATGAGTTTTAAAACTCCTACCTCGATTATTTTTATAAGGATCACCCTTATGGGAATATTATTTAAATAATAATATTCAGATATTTTCTAAAATATCGGGACTGATTTATTTTACTAAATCAGCATTACTCCAAACATTCTTAAAAATGTTTTCGAGTCTTCAAAATGATTTTTAAAGGTTAGGGCGGATCCCAAAACTCATTTTTTTATATTTAAGTTCTTCCTTTCGAAGGGGATTTAAATACTCGCTCAAAATCTGAGGGATCCCGCTTTGTGGTGTATTTTATATTCGCAACAAGGTTGTTGTTTTGATAAAAGAGTTTTTGATTACTTACCCAACACTCGGGAAGTAAAATTCTTGGAACAAGTTAATCCATTAACAGGCACTGCCTGGAAAATATCAGTGAGTTTTCCTTTCCAACTAGATACGACTTCTTGGTGGAGCCGTATCAACAAGTTTCTACTTGGGGAAAGGGGTGACAAGCTTTACGTTTCAGAGTCATGGATTTCATCTGAACTAGGAGTGGCGTAAGTGGTCGAGTGGCGCCGGCCCAGCCTTATTATATTGGCCCAAATGGCCTGGAAGTTTCGTTAAGACGGTCCATTCCTTAGGAGTCCAGTGTTCGGTTGACAAGTAAATCCGACAGGTTCTCCTCTACATGTAGAAAATGGTGGGGTTGCACTACTGCGACTGATCATCGTGAGTGGTCATCCTGGCGCGGCAAACTCCCGTAATGAGTTCATCATCCAATTGGATATTTCTGCAACACTACCCAGAGCACTTCGATAGAAAGGCTACGGCTGGGCGATTGTTGAGTGTTGGCAGGGTCGAGTTTTCAAAATGATGTTTTCATCAAATGAATTATCTCGTAACTTCATTTCATTTTGATGATATTTCAAAGATTGATTCTATACAAGTTTTGTCTTGTAGCTTAATCTATGGGATGAACTATTTATACATTGAATGGTGGTAGTTCAAGTAGTATTCGGAAAAGATATAAGTATATTGGAGTATCTTGTAACTTCATCTTTTAAACTTATATCTAGAGCATGTCAAAGATTTTCAGAAAAATGTTGAGAAAAGGTTAGATATATGAGATCACCTTGCAATGATATTTTTATACATTTATAAACTGGAACTCTGTGTATATTATACATGTCAGAGGATTTCAAAGATTGTGAAAAGTATATAGGTATATATATACTGAATATTTTGCGACTTGGTCGCGCTAAGATATCAACTTGGTTCATTTCTTCTTGACTAAGACTTTCATGAGTACTATGAGAATGCTCATATATTGTTAATTATTATACATATTATTTCGGTGGGCTTGTTGCTCACCCTTGCTTTCTTCTTTCATCACACAACAACAGACAGACAAGATGAACAGGGCCAAGCTCCCAATTTGCGAGTGGATAGGAAATGTTCCGCAGTTTCCTATAGGCGTTGATATCGCTGTAGCTGAGGTAGGAACTACCAATAGGCTAGGCTTTCAACTTTTGATGTACCAGACTTATGTATCTTTATGAATTGTAATAATGGCAAAGAAATGTAATTTTATCCAGAAACCCTTTTAAGGTGTAACGGTTTATAATTGTGGAATAAAATGACTTGTGTTATTTTTGATATTCATCTCTGAGACTATAACTTGTGGTGTGAGTATGTGTATATTGTGGGGTCACAGTACTCAGTAGTTGGTTAACTGTTAAGATTAAGTATTAATAAAGGAAATGGAACTCGTGACAACCCGAATCCCCGACCCCGGATTTGGGGGTGTTACAGAAATGGTATCAGAGCCAAGCGTTATAAACCTCAGAGATGATATGACGTTAAAATAATAAGTTCACTAAGATAATAAGAACTCTTGCCAAGTTCATAGTCGGACTACCTAACGTAGTACTGACAGTTAAAACCCTTATGGGAACCCTTATAAATATCGTGATAGATGCGTAGTTCGTTATGGTATATGGTAGCGGGACTCCGAACCCTGAGGTTGAGGAGCAACAACACGATGATATTTTATTACTTATTGGAGATCAGATTATGGATCTGATATAGCGTCCTAACGAGGGACCGGATGATGTTCATATTGAGGATGTAGCGGTTGAGGATGTTGTCCTAGAAGGGATTGTTGTTGAGGAGGATCCCATGGGGGATCCTGACAAGAATGAATAAAGGACAACTGAGGAATTGATAACCATGGTTAGGGAAACTACCAGAGGTAGGATTGGTCGGTCACTACCGGAGGTTCGTTCAAGTTCGTAAAGATAGTAGCCCCTTTAACGCGGCTTACTCATAAGACTGAGAAGTTCGAATGGACAGAGAAATGCGACAACAACTTTCAAAAACTGAAGCAAAGGTTGGTGACGGCTCCTATGTTGGCGTTTCCGGATGGAAAAGGAGATTTTGTGATTTGTAGTGACGCTTCGCATAAGGAATTAGGGTGCTTCTTATACAGCACAACAAGGTAATCGCATACGCGTCAAGACAATTAAGGGAATATAAAATTCGATATGCCCACCCATGAGCTTGGGCTCGTGGCAATAGTTTTGCCTTAAAGATTGGAGGCACTACTTGTATGGAGAGAAGTGCGAGATTTACACAAACCATAAGTGCTCTAGTGCATTTTCACGCAGAAAGAGCTCAATATGCGCCAGAGGAGGTGGTTAGAGCTAATCAAGGATTACGATTATGAGATTCTTTATCATCCAGGGAAAGCCAAAATGGTGGCTAATGCCCTTAGTATAAAGGAGAGACTCAAGATGAAAATATCTTTGGGAGAGTTGATAAGAGATTTTAAGAAAATGGAAATAGAAGTGAAGGTAACCGGAGCCGGTACCGAAACGCTGTTTGAGATTGCAATACAGCCCGAATTATCAAAAAAGATCATATTGTGCCAAGAAAAAGTGATGAATGAAGGCAGAGAGTCAATGACTGGAGAAGAGATTAATACCAAGAAAGATGATAAGGGAATAACGAGGTATTCCTACAGAATTTGGGTTCCAAACTTTTAAGAGCTTAAGGACTGGATCTTAGATGAAATCCATAGCTCGAGGAATAAGATTTAGGGCAAACCCCGAATGTGATAGTCAGGGAGGTTGCCATTAAGAAAGAAGGAGCACATAACATAATGAAGTGGAAAACAAGGATTTTAACGTATAAGATAACCCCAAGAATGGGAGAAGGATGAAACATTTCATACTAAGGAAACAGAAAGTTGAGTAAAGAAAGGAGACCTGAGACGGTACTCCTATACGGTAATTCATGGACCTGTCTAAAGAGAACTTAGACTATTATCCCCAACCACCACCCTGAGGAGACAGTGCGGTGGGAAATTCTTTCAGGACCTTTAAGTCGCTAAGCTCTCAGAGTTCCAAGGAACAAGCGAACCCAGTAGAGGCGAGAGCATGGCTAAAGGAAATATAGGAATCATTTGAGATTCTAAATGATGGACGAATCACAAAAGACTATTTTTGTCACTTACCCTTCTAAGAGAGAGGCCACCCGCTGGTGAAAGACCAAGAAAGGCACGGAGCCAGAGGTTAGAATAAACTGATTAAAGTTCAGTCAATTGTTTTCGGGAAAGTAATTCCCAAGGTTATGGAGATAGTGTAAAAGCTTTAGAGCCAGAACAAAGGCGAACAAGTATGATGAATTATGAAGCTAAGTTGTAAAAGTTGTCAAGATTCGTTCTGATGACAAGAATCCCGGAATGACGTGATGTTTGAAGTCAATGAGTAGTGGGTTCATGAAATGATTGTAATAGAAAAGAAAATAAAAAAAAAAGAAACTGAAGTGGAAAGGAAAATAAAGACAATAGACTTTGAGGAATGATAAGGGAGTTGGGTATGAGGAAACCTTAAAGACTCGTAGCAATAGAAATAGAAAAGTATGTAATCGTCAGGATGAGGGTGATTCACCATGAGTTAAAGTTGATGGTTGAAGGCATAAGAGATACATATAGTTTATCCCCAGTAAGTTGGGAGGAGTCGAGGAAACCTTGAGATAGTTTGAAGGATAAATAATGAGACGCGGATAGACCGAGGAGACAAGAAAGTAAGAAATTAGTAAAATTAAATGAAGGAAGTGACCTTCAAGAATGTGAAGTGTAAGACCGGGGGCATGATACCCAGAAAGGGAGACACCAGGTATGAAAGATATCCCAACATTGAGATGACTGTTGAGATAAATAACAAAAGTAAATGAGGAATTATTAAGAAGAAGTTCACGTTGAACATGACCAATATCTTCCAGAACATCCCTGTTGTCATTACCAAATTAGGAAGGAAAAGCGGGTAACCATTGTTATCTTTTGAAGGCCATAAGGGTTGACCTCAGTTTGAATAAGGATGCTATTGTGAAATTGGTATAGACTATCGAGGTGGGAATGATTGAATAAGATAATCTATCAAAGATATATGACTTGATTTATCAATGGAAGGATGCAAGTACCTTTTTAAAGGTGGAATTAAGGATATAACTTCGATAACTTAAGATGAACCCTAGGGGAATGCATAAAGGTTGGCATTTCGCCCTTAATAGGCACAGTATGAGTTTTGACAGTATAAATTAGAAAGGATTAAGGTAACAACAACCTTTAAGGATCAGTGGAGAAATTTTTCAGAAGTGTATAAACAATGGTTCTAGTATTAGTAAATGATATTTTGATATGCCTGTATCTAGGGAATACAGGAGGAACGATTTAAGGATAACCTTAGAGGTTTTATAAGGAGAAAGGTAATATTCGAAGTTCTCAAGAATAGAAATTTGATAAAGGAAAAATGGCGTAATTATAATAATGCCAGGCGGGCACGTGTTAAACCATAAGAAGTATAGATTGAACCAATGAAGGTCAGAATTGTTAAAGCAAGAAAGGCCCAAGATAAAAGACGTCTTAAGTACGATCGAGAGTCAGCCATGATAATGTTTACATTTAAAGACTAAGGCAGTGACTTATGGAAAAATGGTGATTTTTTTTATCACAAGGACTTAAGAAATGCATTTTCATATAAGCAGTGATTTGAAATGAGTTAGAAAAATTTAGTGAAGGTGGTTAAAATGACATTGATTATAAGGAAATATTACTATCAGGAAAGGCCAAAGAAGTGGCCGACACTTTAAGTGTAAGAAGACAATTATCGGCGCTCGTGCCAGAGGAATACAGTGATGATGGTTAAAGCCATGAAGATTGTATTATGGTTTGAAAGATTGACATTCCTTCTGATGATTGTGCGATACTCAACCGTGATAGTAGTTTGGTAAAGATTTAATTTATGAAATCGCCGTGAGCGGGCTATCTATCTTATAAGGTCATATCTTGAGATAAGCCAGGACCATGTTACGAAAGGACTAAATGAACCTTTGAGCTTCATGTCTCCTAATAAAGACATATGGTTAATAATGGTATTAACCTGTTATCGTTGCTTTTATTGAAACTCTTCTGCAATTTTATCTGCTTCATGTCATATGTACACCAAGTTCAGGAGTGTTCTTCATGAATCATGGAATGGTGATTATGTTGCCTCCTTAGAAGAATTCGATACAACATGTATGGACTCCGTATGGTTAGCTATTAAGATTTCATAGAAAGTGAATGACTACAGTAGGTCAGTGGTGGACCATAGTAATGCAGGAATGATTCTGCGAGTAATGAGCCGATTACAAGCGTGAGAGTTGTATTGGAATGGATGTTGAGATTGAGTACCGCTAATCGGGTCGTGGTGATATATAAGTCATCATTGATAGACTAATTAAGTCGATTGTCTACCTATTGAATATTTATTCCTTCTTATCAATAGAGAGAGTCGTATTACTATACGAGGAAGGTTGCGGTGCAAGCATAAAATTCTAGTAATGATGATGTCTAGAATGAAATCCCAGATTCGATTTTCGATGTCGAGGGAGTTTCAAAGGTGATTGTTTATGAGCTCAAGCAAGAGCATGGGTCCGTAGATTGATGGACGGAATAGCAAAATATTTAGGCATGCAAAATACGATGCTATAATACTTGATGTTGATATATATAAATGTCTTGTTCTCCTATGACAAACCTCTATAGTTCAGAGGTAGATTCCAAGCCAGATATTGTGGCAGTACTTTTTCATATACAATTTTCTTCAATTCGTTTTTTTCTCTCCTTTTCATTTTGTATAAGCTGAGAAGAACAACCCTTCCAGAAGGGGAGGTATTGTCGAATGACTATCTATCTGTGTGATAGAAGCCTAGTAGGATATCATCTATTGTTTAATTGCTTGTCAAGTACTAAAGGCTGGCCACCTTCTGTACTAACTATGCGATGTAACAAGTGTTCATGATCATAGTGATCTCTCAATAAAATCTTTTACTTCTATACGATGGATCAAGCTTTCGAAGATGGAAGCAGCTAGAAAGGAAGTAGTATCAGTACGGTGGTATTCCAAATCTAACGCGTTCGTGATACTAAGGTTGACGCAATTATTAAAAGGTTATAGAACGCTAACGAGCAAAAGTGTAACCAGTATAATATTAGGTACGAAAGATAGTAACGATTACGAACTGGAAAAGAGTGGGTATTGAGAAGCAAAACCTATAGCGCAAGAAGCTATGATGAGAGTCTGTGTGATAGACTTGAAAGAATTTGAATGATCACTTAACACGGATTGAGTTTTCTTACGAAAATAGATCGTATGTTAGTATCGAGATGTCGCCTTATGAGATCCTTGAGGGAACACAATGTCGATCTCCCTTACGCTAGGATGAAGTTGCAGAACGCAAGATGCTCGGACCAGCAGTGGTCCAAAGGACCAGGGATATAATAGATCTAATCAGAGGACGGCTGGTAGTAGCCCAAGATGGACATAAGAAGTATGTTGATTTGACACAAAAGGACAAAGAATAGGAAGTAGGGGTCCTAGTGCTGTTATAGGTATTCCCTTGGAAGGGATGGATGAGGTTCGGAAAGAAAGGAAAGCTAAGCCCACGAATTGTTGGACCCTTGGAGATATTAAGACGTATTGGGAAGTTAGCATATGAGCTAGCCCTACCCCCGAACCTGTAGCAAGTTCATAACGTGTTCCACGTATCAATGTTAAGGAAGTGTAATCCGGATGCCAGACAAATAGGGGCATATGAGCGCATAGACATGCAACCAGACGTAACCTATATGGAGCAACTGGGAAAGGTTGTAGATTGAAAAGGAACAAGTGCTTAGGAGAAGGGTTATCAAACTAGTCAGAGTTTGATGATAGAACCACAATGTGGGAAAATTGACTTGAGAGTTAGAAAGTGCAATGCTAAGAAAGTATCCCTATTTATTTTCTATCTGATTCCGGGATGGAATCCTTTTAAGGAGGGGAGACTGTAATAACCCCAATTTTTGGAATTTTTGAAACACGGATAAATAGTAACTTGTGCTGATGATCCTGATTAAGGAAAATTATCAGACCACGCTATATAGGAGTACTTTTATGGAAATTCTAAGATCGTATTAGTATTCCATAAAGTAAATGAGTGTATGTAAAGGTCGTTAGAATTCGAATCCGGACACTTTGATTTTTCCCGAAAATCCACCAGATACCGAAAGAAATGAGTATAAGGTAACATGATTAAAAGTATTTAAATTCAAGGATTATAAGAGAGGATCATAAAAGGAATATAAAATATTGAGAAAGGTTTAGGGGAACCCAAGTAATAAGATCCCAGATATGATCCCTCAAACGACGAACGAGAACGAAAGTTAAGCGAACCGTAAAACAAATAAGCGACCAAGAGACAAGCTTGTACAAGAAGCCAAGGATTGTGACATCATCAAACCACAAGAAAAGGACGTGTGTTAAAAAGGTGACACAAGCATGGTGACATAAGCATGACAAAAAGAAGTGTGTTGTTGGTTGATTCTTGGCCATGCAAAAGTTACCATGGTAAAAGATCAAAATTTGCCAAGCCAAAAAGGAAATCAACCAAGCAAAATATCATAACACAAAAATTAAAAATTTGACTTTGCTCCCATGAAGAGAAGCTCTTGGCCAAAACAAACCCAGCAACTTGAAATTGTCACATCTCCTTCAATACTCACTCAACTGTTGTGTTCTATAGCTCGTTGGAAAGCTATTGAGATGGCCTACAACTCTTGTTCACAATTATCGTCCAAATAAGCATGGTAAGACCCTCATTTTTACAGTTCTTTCAATCGTACTTTTAGAAATTTCAAAGCCTAATTTTGTGTTCTTGATTTCTTTGGAAAGATGGAGCTTGTAGGAGGCTCCCTAAGGCTTCCTAGCAACTTAACACCTACCAAGGAAGGTATAAATTTCAAACCATAGCCTTTACTTTTACTATTAGTGAGTTTGATGGTTGGTTTTTAAAATGAGAAGCATGATCTTTGATTATTAGTAGTTTGATTTGAAATTGGAGCGATTTGGTGAATGAATCTTGTTATAGTTAATAGAACTTGATTGTGGTTGGTTGAGATGAAGAATCTGGACAATAAGGACTGGTATAGTATTATGTAGTTGAGGTTTTGATGTGTTAATAATTGTGGGTTGTTTGTTGAGGTTTTGGTGTAGTGAGAAACTTGGAAAACTCGTAAATATAGCCGTCGTAATGCCCATTTTCCTTAGACTGTTGTAAATTAATCTCGGACCAGATAACTCACTGACCAATCTTTAAATTTGCCATGTTTAGCTAGATCATGTCGTAAGCTTCATTTTGGTATGTGGTTCGCTTAGATCCGATTTACGGTTTAGGAGAAACGACCATTTTAAGTAACGGCGTTTCACGAACGAACCTTTACCCCTCATTTTACTTTGAGACCTTGGTTAAGGCCCTTAAATCACTAATTGGAGTATGAAACAATTATGTTAAGTGGATTAGGCAGTTGGTAAAGTACTCGCGAAAGAATCGCCTTAAAATTCTTAATGGTTAATTTATTAAAAATGGTGGAGCCGAGGGTACTCGAACGACTTATGTGATTCGTTAAGCGTAGGAGTGACCATAAGCAAACGTTAGGGTTCAATTGGTTAAAGTCTAGTTTCTAAAGTGACCGGGGTTTAATTCTGACTTATGTTGTTGTTCATAGGTTATCGGACCCACTCTAAGCTTAAGTCTGTCCGGGAACACTCAGGCAAGTTTTTTACCCGTTATACTGTTATTGTGATGTATACATATGTATATGCATTATCTTCTGATAGATGCATGGTGGTTAATTAGCAAATCTTGCGATATATTGGAGCATGTGATATGATATATATGCATGTCTGTTTCGTAATCTTGATACATATTGTTGATTCAGTTGCTTATAAGTTGCATAATACTTATGCTAGAGATAAGCAGTAGTTGCGTATACCCTTAGTATAGGGGACCCAAAGGTGAACATTTTCTAAAACCGGGAGTCGATGTTCCCGAGTATATTATATATATTTATATATATATAGATATATTTTTCAAAACTATGAATCAAATAAGGTTTATTCGATAACTTTATTTTATTAATGAATATTATTTTGAATATTCATTCGAGGGCTTATGACTCCGTCTATTTTATTAATGAATATTATTTGAATATTCATTCGAGGACTTATGACTCCAATTATTTACTAATTATTATTCTTTATTTTATTAAAGAATAATGTGTCGATAATCAAACTCACTTTTGATTATTCAAATAAAGATCCTACTTTCGTATAAGTATATCTTTGGTTATTTAATATTCATTTCAATTATGAGTTTTAAAACTCCTACCTCGATTATTTTTATAAGGATCACCCTTATGGGAATATTATTTAGATAATAATATTCAGATATTTTCTAATATATCGGGACTGATTTATTTTACTAAATCAGCATTACTCCAAACATTCTTAAAAATGTTTTCGAGTCTTCAAAATGATTTTTAAATACTCGCTCAAAATCTGAGGGATCCGGCTCTGTGGTGTATTTTATATTCACAACAAGGTTGTTGTTTTGATAAAAGAGTTTTTGATTACTTACCCAACACTCGGGAAGTAAAATTCTTGGAACAAGTTAATCCATTAACAGGCACCGCCTGGGAAATATCGGTGAGTTTTCCTTTCCAACTAGATACGACTTCTTGGTGGAGCCGTATCAACAAGTTTCTACTTGGGGAAAGGGGGGACAAGCTTTACATTTCAGAGTCATCGATTTCATCTGAACTAGGAGTGGCGTAAGTGGTCGAGTGGCGCCGGCCCAGCCTTATTATATTGGCCCAAATGGCCTGGAAGTTTCGTTAAGACGGTCCATTCCTTAGGAGTCCAGTGTTCGGTTGACAAGTAAATCCGAAAGGTTCTCCTCTACATGTAGAAAATGGTGGGGTTGTACTACTGCGACTGATCATCGTGAGTGGTCATCCTGGTGCGGCAAACTCCCGTAATGAGTTCATCATCCAATTGGATATTTCTGCAACACTACCCAGAGCACTTCGATAGAAAGGCTACGGCTGGGCGATTGTTGAGTGTTGGCAGGGTCGAGTTTTCAAAATGATGATTTCATCAAATGAATTATCTCGTAACTTCATTTCATTTTGATGATATTTCAAAGATTGATTCTATACAAGTTTTGTCTTGTAGCTTAATCTATGGGATGAACTATTTATACATTGAACGGTGGTAGTTCAAGTAGTATTCAGAAAAGATATAAGTATATTGGAGTATCTTGTAACTTCATCTTTTAAACTTATATCTAGTAAATGATTATCTTGTGCATGTCAAAGATTTTCAGAAAAACGTTGAGACAAGGTTAGATACATGAGATCACCTTGAAACGATATTTTTATACATTTATAAACTGGAACTCTGTGTATATTATACATGTCAGAGGATTTCAAAGATTGTGAAATATATATAGGTATATATATATACTGAATATTTTGCGACTTGGTCGCGTTAAGATATCAACTTGGTTCATTTTTTCTTGACCAAGACTTTCATGAGTACTATGAGAATGCTCATATATTGTTAATTATTATACATATTATTTCGGTGGGCTTGTTGCTCACCCTTGCTTTCTTCTTTCATCACACAACAACAGACAAACAAGATGAACAGGATCAAGCTTCCAATTTGCGAGCGGATAGGAAACGTTTCGCAGTTTCCTATAGGCGTTGATGTCGCTGTAGCTGAGGTAGGAACTACCAATAGGCTAGGCTTTCAACTTTTGATGTACCAGACTTATGTATCTTTATGAATTGTAATAATGGCAAAGAAATGTAATTTTATTCAGAAACCCTTTTAAGGTGTAACATTTTATAATTGTGGAATAAAATGACTTGTGTTATTTTTGATATTCATCTCTCAGACTATAACTTGTGGTGTGTGTGTGTATATATTGTGGGGTCACAGTACTCAGTAGTTGGTTGACTGTTAAGATTAAGTATTGATAAAGGAAATGGAACTCGTGACAACCCGAATCCCCGACCCCGGATTTGGGGGCGTTACATCAAAGCTGTCACCTTAAGGCCTGGAAAAGTTGTTGATGCTGAAAAAGCAAAAGATGGAGAAGTTGAAGTTGTAGATGAAGAAGAAAAGCAAAAGGAAAAAGAGGGTGAACTAAGGAAGACTACTGTTGAACACACTCTGCCTAAGGGTAATACAAGGGAGAAACAGCTCTATCCTCCACCACCTTTTCCTAAGCGATTATAAAAACAAAAGCTGGACAAGCAATTTGGTAAGTTTCTGGAGGTGTTCAAGAAACTTCACATTAACATACCTTTCGCTGAGGCTCTGGAGCAAATGCCTAATTATGTAAAATTTATAAAAGGTATTCTTTTAAGAAAGGTGAAACTGGATGATCTTGATACCATTGCTCTAACGGAAGAGTGCAGTGCCATGTTACAGTAAAAGTTACCTCCAAAGCTTAAGGATCCAGGTAGCTTCACCATTCCTTGCACCATTGGCAAGTTGTCATTTGACAAGTGCCTTTGCGATTTGGGAGCAAGCATCAATCTGATGTCGTTGTATATCTTTAAAAAGCTGAATTTGCCGGATCCGAAGCTCGCCTACATGTCTCTACAATTGGCTGATCATTCGATTACATACCCACGATGCATCGTGGAGGACGTGCTAGTAAAGGTAGAAAAGCTCATCTTTCCTGCAGATTTTTTCAAATTGGATTTCGAGGAAGATAAGAAGATTCCCATAATCTTGGGAAGACCTTTCTTGGCTACAGGCCATACCTTGATAGATGTGCAAAAATGTGAACTCACTATGAGGGTGCAAGATCAAGATGTGACATTCAATGTATTCAATACGACAAAATTCCCTACGGAAGATGAGGAGTGCTTCAAGGTGGATTTGGTCGATTCTGCAGTTATTTCAGAACTTGATCATGTGCTAAGGTCTGATGCCTTAGAAAAAGCCTTATTGGGCGAGTTTGACAGTGAAGATGACGAAGGCAATGAGCAGCTACAATATTTGAATGCTTCTCCTTGGAAACGAAAGCTAGACATGCCATTTGAATCTCTTGGTAATAATGATCTCAAGAATGCTAAGGGAAATCTCAAACTATCTATTGAGGAAGCACCTCCGTTGGAGCTTAAACCATTGCCTGAACACTTGAGGTATGTTTTTTTAGGTGATGCATCTACTTTGCCTGTTATTAATGCATCTGACCTTTCAGGTAGTGATAAGGACAAGCTCTTGAGGATTCTGAGAGAATTCAAATCGGCCATCGGATGGACTATAGCAGATATAAAAGGGATCATCCCTTCATACTGCATGCATAAAACTCTGCTAGAGGAAGGTAGCAAGCCGACTGTTGAGCAACAACGAAGGCTTAATCCTATCATGAAAGAAGTGGTGAAGAAAAAAAATTCTAAAACGGCTGGATGCAGGAATCATATATCTTATTTCTGATAGTTCTTGGGTGAGCCCCGTGTAATGTGTACCTAAGAAAGGAGGTATTACTGTGGTAGAAAATGAGAAGAACGAGCTCATCCCCACTCGAACAGTCTCAGGATGGAGGGTATGCGTGGACTACAGAAAGTTGAATAAAGCCACGAGGAAGGATCACTTCCCTCTTCCATTCATTGATCAGATGCTTGACAGGTGATAAGTGGCATTTTATACCACTTAGAACGTCTTATAATGGCTTGAATAGATGTCTTGAAATCAAGTATCTTGTGTATTTGATGTGTTTTTCCAGTGATTGTGCATTTCAGGGTATTACTTGTGTTTGAGGGGAGATTTCATCAGGAATAAGCCTAAGGGAGTGCTTGGCATTGCAAGTGGGAAGTTAGGAGCAGAATGCTGCAGAAAATGGGAGCAAAAAAAGCATTTTTCCAGTAGGGTGCTGGGCGCCCGCTCAGCCTGGCTGGGCGACCGCTCAGGAAGCTGGGCACCCGCTCAAGAAGCTGGGCGCCCGCTCAGGATTGCTGGGCGGCCGCTCAGGGGCGTAAAATTAAATACTGATTTTTAGAGTTCTATTTCTGTTGGACTTCTGACTTCTGAGATGGATGGGTCTTGTGGGGCTTCTATATAAGTAGTTTCAGAGACGTTTCACACGAGGAATCGTGGTATCAATCAAGAAGCAAGGAGAGAAGGAAGAAGACCGTTTTAGCACATCGCAACGAAGAAGAGG
Source organism: Apium graveolens (assembly GCF_009905375.1). Lineage (NCBI taxonomy): Eukaryota > Viridiplantae > Streptophyta > Magnoliopsida > Apiales > Apiaceae > Apium > Apium graveolens. The sequence continues at coordinate 43,810,875 of NC_133649.1, forward strand.
AAGCATAGTTTTCTTGTGTTTCTTTTATTCGATGTATCAGTGGATGCTAGTTTTATTTACTTTGAACTTTATTACTCTTGTGACGTACTCTGGTTTTAATAAGTATATTTATTAGTTATTCTTGTGTGTTATTATCATGTTTTCATATGAACCCATGGTGACGATGAGTCATGGGGTCGTAACGGATTTACTATGGAATTCTTTAGTTAGTTGTTTAATACTTAGTGTGTGATGATTGTATGATATCTAGTATAGGTTGCGCTTATTCATCTTATGTGCGTCGCGAACATATAAGATAGGGTTTTAATCTCTTGTGAAGCGACAGTGGATCTTGAGGTTTAGAACTTGCCATGCTAGCATAGGTTCATGTATGTGTATGCATGATTAGTGGGTAACTCTAACCGTTTTACTTGCCCTGTGTAATCATAAGGAATAACTTGTGCTTAAATTTTTATGTTGTCAAATTCTGTAGACATATAGGGTCTCAACATAATTGATACCTATTCAACTTCTATCTTAATTGTGGATGTTTGGTAGAATGGTATTAGTAAAACGAAAGTTGGTTTTTATCAGTTTCGTGTTGTTCGATTAATATCATCATCGTTACATGCTAAGGGTAATAACAATAACTATTGAAGGAAGTAGTAATGAAGTTATGATCTCATGTGTGTTTAATATTGTTAATTCAAGTATCAATTAAGTGTTGAATTCTCGTAGTTAATTTTAGTTAATAATTAGTTAATCATATCTAAGTGTTATTGTCTTGATATTGAGAAGTAATCATACATTGGTGAGTAAGTGTTAATTGAACATAATTAGTCTGAGTCTCTGTGGGAACGAACTAGAAATTATTCTATATTACTTGCGAACGAGTATACTTGCGTGAATGATTAGCGCATGTTTTGTGCCTAACAAGTTTTTGGCGCCGCTGCCGGGGACTCGGCGTATTTGTTTAGTTTATGTACTTACCATCAGTGGTCATTAGGACTCATTGATTAAGACGTGGTACTTATTGTTTACGGTTGTGTTTTAGGTACTTTAGCGAGCGTTTATGCAAACACGTTCTCGTACTCGCAAGAGGACTTTAGATACGGCTGAGGAGATAGACTCAGTTTTTGATATTCCGGAGAAGATAGATTTTGAAGATTCAGATAAAGAGAGTGAGCAGAAAGAACCAGTAATCATGGGTGATCGTATAGCTCCGGCAGATCCAGCTCTTATGGACTTTTCTCGACCTAAAATTGATGGCATTCAGTCAAGCATCCTTCATCTGGCTATTCAAGCTAAAACTTTTGAAATCAAGCCGGGCACTATTCAGATGGTGCAGAATTATATTTCTTTCGGAGGTGCTGCGACTGAAAACCCCAACATGTACACCAGGAATTTTGTCGAGATCTGTAGTACTTTTAAATATAATGGTGTGACTGATGAGGCTATCAAGCTGAGGCTTTTCCCATTCTCTCTGAGGGATAAAGCTAAGGACTGGTTACATTCTGAACCAGCTGGGTCCATCACTAGTTGGAAAGATCTTGCGCAAAAGTTTCTGGTGAAGTTCTATCCAATGGCGAAGACTGCAGCTATGAAGAGTGCTCTTACTCAGTTTGCGCTGCAAGCAACAGATTCTATGTGCGAAGCTTGGGAGCACTACAAGGAGATGTTGAGAAAGTGTCCACATCATGGTATGCCTGACTGGATGGTGATCACTGGTTTTTATAATAGTTTGGGGGCCCAATCTCGGCCCTTGCTCGATGTAGCAGCTGGAGGTGCCTTGTGGGCCAAAAGCTATATTGAGGCTTATAATCTTATTGAAACTATGGCTGCAAATGAGCATCAAAACCCAACTCAAAGGATGATGCCTGGGAAGGTAGCAGGTATTCTGGAAGTCGATGCAGCTACAGCTATTGCAGCGCAGCTCCAAGCGCTGTCTTTGAAGGTCGATTCTTTGGCCACCTATGGAGTCAATCAGATAGCTATGGTCTGTGACCTTTGTGCAGGTTCTCATGCTACGGATCAGTATTCTCTTGTTAATGAATATGTTCAGTATGTGAACAATTATCAGCGACCGCAGCAGCCTGTGCCAGCTACTTATCATCCTAACAACAGAAATCATCCCAATTTCAGCTGGAGCAATAATCAGAATGCTATTCAGCAACCATATCAGCAAGGCGTAAGTAAACAGTTTAATCCACCTGGATTCCAGCAACCACAACATTATGCTCAAAGGCAATCATATCCTCAACAAGGAGGTGCTGCTCCACCTTCTAGTGCTGATTTCGAGGAACTCAAGTTGTTATGGAAAAGTTAGGCTGTTTCTATCAAGACCTTGGAAAATCAAATCGCTCAAATAGCCAATGCAGTGCTCAACCGTCAACCTGGCACACTTCCCAGCGATACTGAAGTGCCAGGAAGGAAGGAAGCTAAAGAGCAAGTCAAAGCTATTACCTTAACGTCTAGAAAATTTGTTGATGCTGAAAAAGCGAAAGACGGAGAAGCTGAAGTTGTTGATGAAAAAGAAAAGCAAAAGGAGAAAGCGGCGGAACCAAGGAAGACTACTGTTGAACATACTCTACCTGAGGGTAATACAGGGGAGAAACAGCTCTATCCTCCACCACCTTTTCCTAAGAGATTGCAACAACAAAAGCTGGATAAGCAGTTCGGTAAGTTTCTGGAGGTGTTCAAGAAACTTCACATCAATATACCTTTCGCTGAGGCTCTGGAGAAAATACCTAATTATGCAAAATTCATGAAGAGTATTCTTTCAAGGAAGGTGAAACTGGATGACCTTGAGACTGTTGCTCTAACGGAAGAGTGCAGTGCTGTGCTGCAACAAAAATTACCTCCAAAGCTTAAAGATCCAGGTAGCTTCACCATTCCTTACACCATTGGAAAGTTGTCTTTTGACAAATGCCTGTGTGATTTGGGAGCAAGCATCAATCTAATGCCATTGTCTATCTTCAAAAAGTTGAATTTGCCTGATCCAAAGCCCACCTACATGTCTCTATAATTGGCTGATCGTTCTATTACATATCCACGAGGCATAGTGGAGGACGTGTTAGTAAAGGTGGATAAGCTCTTCTTCCCTGTAGACTTTGTAATTTTGGATTTCGAGGAAAATGAGAAGATCCCCATAATCTTGGGAAGACCTTTCTTGGCTACAGGCCGTAACTTGATAGATGTACAGAAAGGTGAACTTACTATGAGGGTGCAGGATCAGGATGTGACATTCAATGTATTCAAGGTGATGAAATTCCCTAGAGAAGACGAGGAGTGCTTAAAGGTGGATTTGATTGATTCTGCGGTAACTTCAGAACTTGATCATATGCTAATATCTGATGCATTACAGAAGGCCTTAGTGGGGGAGTTTGACAGTGATGATGAGGATGGCAATGAGCAACTACAATATCTAAATGCTTCTCCTTGGAGGCGAAAGCTAGACATGCCATTTGAATCTCTTGGAACTTCTGATCTCAAGAATGCTGAAGGAAAGCTCCAACCATCTATTGAGGAAGCACCTACTTTGGAGCTTAAACCATTGCCTGAACACTTGAGGTATGCCTTTTTAGGTGATGCATCTACTTTACCTGTTATTATTGCATCTGACCTTTCAGGTAGTGAGGAGGGCAAGCTCTTGAGGATCTTGAGAGAATTCAAATCGGCTATCGAATGGACTATAGCAGATATCAAAGGGATCAGCCCTTCGTACTGCATGTATAAAATTCTGCTAGAGGAAGGTAGTAAGCCGACTGTTGAGCAACAACGACGACTTAATCCTATCATGAAAGAAGTGGTGAAGAAAGAAATTCTGAAGTGGCTGGATACAGGAATCATATATCCTATTTCTGATAGTTCGTGGGTGAGCCCCGTGCAATATGTACCTAAGAAAGGAGGTATTACTGTGGTAGCAAATGAGAAGAATGAGCTCATCCCCACTCGAACAGTCACAGGATGGAGGGTATGCATGGATTACACAAAGTTGAACAAGGCCACGAGAAAGGATCACATCCCTCTTCCATTTATTGATCAGATGTTTGACAGGTTGGCCGGTCATGAGTATTATTGTCTTCTGGATGGCTATTCGGGGTATAATCAGATTTGCATTGCATCAGAGGATCAAGAAAAGACTACCTTCACTTGTCCATTTGGCACGTTTGCTTTTCGCAGAGTTTCTTTTGGCTTATGTGGTGCACCTACCACTTTTCAGAGATGTATGATGGCTATATTCTCTGATATGATTGGAAATAATATCTAAGTGTTCATGGACGACTTCTCCGTCTTTGGGCATTCGTATGATGAATGTTTGAATAATCTTCGTGCGGTGCTCAAAAGAAGTGTGGAAACTAATTTGATGCTCAATTGGGAAAAATGTCACTTTATGGTGCGTGATGGCATTATTCTTGGGCATAAAGTCTCTAGCAAGGGTCTTGAGGTGGACAAAGCCAAGGTGGGAGTCATTGAAAATCTTCCACCACCTATTTTTGTGAAAGGAATCCATAGTTTTCTTGGTCATGCGGGTTTTTATCGGCGTTTCATTAAGGACTTCTCAAAGATATCTAAGTCATTATGCAACTTGCTCGAGAAGAATGTGCCTTTCAAATTTGATGATGAATGCTTGGCGGCATTCGAGACTCTCAAGAAGAGTTTGATAACTGCACCAGTTATTACAGCACCTAATTGGACCGAGCCTTTTGAGATGATGTGTGATACGAGTGATTATTTGGTGGGAGCAGTTCTTGGGCAACGCAAGAATAATCTTTTTCATGTGGTCTACTATGCTAGTAAGACTCTTAATGGAGCTCAAATGAACTACACCACTACTGAGAAGGAGCTCTTGGCTATAGTCTTTGGTTTCAAAAAATTTCGATCTTATCTGCTTGGGACAAAG